>NW_027186922.1:33550-40257 GCF_028583685.1 Petaurus breviceps papuanus | reverse complement strand
CTTCCTTCCTTCCTTCCTTCCTTCCTTCCTTCCTTCCTTCCTTCCTTTCTTCCTTCCTTCCTTCCTTCTTTCCTTCCTTCCTTCTTTGTGCTGTCAATCTGAGTGATCCTATTGTTTCCAGTCTTGCCAGGCTGTATATAGGGAAAGAGGGCCTATATTTTCATCCCCTCCCCTTGTCCTTTGTAATACCTGCTAGTCTTCACTGGCTGCAAGAGCTTTCATCCTAGCTCCTTATCTCTAATCTCATTTCCTTCTGATGAGGTAATAAGGAAGGAGCTGAAAGATGCTAGCCTGTCCCCTTTTAGAAATGTACACTTATCAGATGAAAGGAGCTGGAGAAGACAAAATCATTTTTTTAGTCATTACCAGAAAAGCCTATTTTTTTACTAACTTAAAACTTTTCAACTTCTTCAATTTGAACATGATGACATTTCACTCAATCTTCTCCTTGTTATGTACCCTCAGGGTGCAGGGGAGGCTGCCTATGGCACAGCTGTCTTATGCATTTAGGAGGGAAGTCTGTCTTCCAGGGAATTTAAGCCAATTTCTCCAGCTTCAGGGAAAGCTATGGATGGGTATTTTGGGGTGGTAATTGAGTCAGAGTTTATTTAAGCTAACTAAAAAATGAGGGGAAAGTATTTTCCTGTGTTAAAATCTCTACCATAGAACTTAACTTCCAGTCATTAAAACTTCTAACATGGGTACAACTTAAAAGGGCTGGCTCTGGAATGAAGTGTTTGTGGAAGAAAGTGTTTTTATAGCTCAATGGAGGAAGAAACTTTTGAGCAAAGTTATGAAAGGGAATTTAAAGGTATAAAAAATGCTGGGACAGTAATTGGAAAATTGAAGCCCCTCCAGCATTCACTGGAAAGCGAGTAAAATTTGGCATGCATGAAATGAGATGTTACTTTACAGGTAATTTATCACCCCAAGTGAGTCGTTTCAGTCCATTTAATTTTGCTCCATTTGTTACTCCCCTTTCTCCTTTCCACTCACCCTAATCTGGAAGTCAAGATTGTACATATACTCTTCTCTTTCCTTTTATCTTCTCTTCCTCCAGGGCCTGGAGGCTTGGCCTCTATATTCTATTTCAGAAAGGAAGTCTAACCCATGAACCCATGTTGCTTCTGACTGAGCTGAAGAAAAGGTTTAGCCATGTATAGTGCTCAATGAAACCTAAAAAGGAAACAGATTAGGATTGGGAAAACCTGATAGAGAGAGGGAGAGACAAAGAAACAGAGAGAGAAACAGAAACAGATAGAGACTGAGAGAGGGAGAGGGGGAGAGAGGGAGAGAGAAAGAGAGAGAGAGAGAGAGAGAGAGAGAGAGAGAGAGAGAGAGAGAGAGAGAGAGAGAGAGAGAGAGAGAGAGAGAGAGAGAGAGAGAGAGAGAGAGACTTCCATAGCACATTATTGCAGAGGCAGCCCTGTATAGTGAGTGACCAAGAACACTAGAATAAGGGCTCCTGGGTTTGAGAGGCAGCTTGACTTCTTCTTGGCTGTATGATATTAGGCAAATCACTTAACCTCATTGAAGGAATGGAGTTTAGTGAAAAGGGTACTAGCTTTGAACAAGGAGATCTGAATTCAATGTTCACAGTCCTATGCAGATGAATACCACACCTAGTCATTTGCTGATTTTCAGTAGCCTCTCACCACTTGTCTATTGGATATTTCACACTGGATTTTCCAGAGACATCTCAGACTCAGACAGAACTTATCTTACCCCCAAGTTTGCCCTGCTTCAAACTTACCTATCTTTGTTGAAGACAGTGCCATCCTTCCCAGCTTCCTGACCTCAGTATTGTCCTTACCTCTCTATTCTCCCTCACTCTGCATCTCCAAGCAGATGTCAAGTCTTGCTGTCTATGCCTCCACAATATCTCTCTAATCTGATCCCTTCTACCTCTGTACCTACTACCTTAGTTCAGGTGCTCACCACTTCTCATTGACACTATTGCAATACCTTCCAAATTGGTCTTCTATACTCAATTTCTCTCCATATGAGCCCAGCCTGCACACTTCTGTCCAAGTGATTTTCCTTAAGTGAAGGACTGACCATATCCCTCCCCTACTTAGTAAACTCCAGTGATTTCCTATTGACTCAAATATAAATGTATCCATTTAGCTTTTAAAGTTCTTTACAGCCTTGTGCTAACCAACGATCTTTCCAGCCTCATTGGACATTACTCTCCCTCCTGTACTCTTGGATCCAGCCAAACCAGTCTTCTCCTCATTCCTCACACACAGCAACCATCTTTCATCTCCATGCCTTTGCATTGTCTGTCTCCCATGCCTAGAACACAGTCCCTCCTTATCTCCATCTCATAGAGTCCTTCTATCAAGACTTTCTTTCTTCAAGATGTTGCTCAAGCCCTGCCTTCTGCAACAAGCTTCTTCTGATCCCCTTGGCTGCTAGCACCTCCCTTTCAAAGTACCCCGTCCTTGACAATTTTGGATTTATTTCTCTTTGTAATCTATAAACTGATATATGTCCTTATTGTTACTATCTCCCCGTCCCACCTAATTTGAATGAAAGATTAAGAATTGTTTAATTTGTGGGATTTGTGTCTCCAGTGCCTAGCACACTATCTGGATCATAGTAGGTGCTTAATAAATACTTGTAGATCAACTGATTTTATTGCTAACTAGTCACATAATCTTTAGTCAATCAGTTAACCCCAGTTAGAATTCCCGGTATCTCAGAGTCAAAAGGGACCTTAGAAGTCACCCATTTCAATTAGTACCCAGACAGGAAGCCCCTCTACTACGTTCTTAGCAAATATCCAACTTGAGGAACTCCAGGGAGATGACAACCACTACTCTATCAGTCACTTGGTCAGTCAGGCAGTCAATGAGCATTTATTAGATGCCTACTATGTGTTAGGCACTTTGCTAAGCACGAGGGATGAAGAAAGGTAAAAGGCAGCTCATTTTCTCAAGAAGTTCATAGTGTAATGGGGACGATGCCATGGAAATAACTGGCTACAAACAAGATATATATCTACATATCTATAAGTAGTATAAATAGCATATATACACATATGGACTATATATGCATGTATATTATAAAATATAGATAATAAACAGAGGGAAGGCAGGAGAATTAAGGGGGACAAAGAAAGGCTTCTTGAAGGTGGGATTTTAGCTGCAACTAGAAAGGAACCCAGGGAAGCCAGGAGATGGGGCCTAGGAAGGAGAGAATTCCAAGCACAGGGCATAGCCGTGAAAATGCCCTGAGTCAGGAGCTGCAATGTTTTATTCAAGGAACAGCAAAGAAGCCAGTGTCACTGAATTGCAGGTTACAAGGGGGAAGAAGGTATAAGAAGACTGTAAAGGTAGAAGGTGGCCAAGTTATGAAGGGTTTGGAACACCAGAGGATTTTATATTTGACCTAGGAGGTGATAGGTAGCCACTGGAGTTTAGTGAATGATGGGGTCTGTGACATGATCAGACCTATGTTTTAGGAAGATCCAATCTGATGACTCAGTAAATGATGGATTTGATTGGGGGGGAGCCTTGTATCAGGCAGACCAATCAGCAGGCTAATGTCATAGTCTAGGCATGAGGTGATGAGGGCCTGGATCAGAGTTGTGGCAATGTCAGGGGAGAGAAGAGGCCATATATGAGAGATGTTTGAAGGTAGAATCAGAAGAACTTGGCAACAGATTGGACATGGGGGATGAGAGACAGTGAAGATTCAAGGATGCCACCCAGGTTGTAAGCCTGGGTAGATGGGAGGGTGGTGATACCCTCAACAGTTATAAGGAAGTAAGGAAGAGAGAAGGACTTGGGGGGGAAAGTCTGATGATGAGCTCAGTTTTGGACATATCAAATTTAAGATGTCTATGAGACATAAAGTTTAAGATGTCCAAGAAGTAGTTGAAGATGTGAGAGTGGAGGTCAGGAGAAAGACTCAGTCAGGGCTAGATAAGTAGATTTGAGAATCATCTGCATAGAGATAATTCAATCCATGGGAGCTGATGAAATTACCAAGTAAAACAGAATATGCAGAGAAGAGCAGTGAGTCCAGGACTAAGTTTTGGGTGATATCCACCATTAGGTGTCATGATTTAGATAAGGATCTAGTCAAAAGATACAGAGAAGGAATGGTCAGATAATTAAGAGGAAAACCAAGAGAAAGTAGTATCAAGAAAGCCTAGAGAGGAGAGTATCAAGGAGAAGAGGGTGACCTACCTATAGGGTCAAAGGTTGCATAGAGGTCAAGGAGAATGGGGACTGAGAAAAGGCCATTTGACTTGGCAACTAAGAGATCATTGGTAACTTTGGATATAAATCAGCCACTTCTCTAATTTATAGTCACAAAGACAGGCCTCTAACACAGGTCTTCTTGATTCAAAGCTCAGCACTATACACCTTATTATGCTGAAGTTCAAATTTTAAAGAATTACATATAAATATCTGCTACTATTAACTATTTGAGAAGAAAAATGTTTTTTGTTGGCTCCATTTATCTAGCCGGCTAGGTAGCTCCATAGTACGTAGAGGCGTGGAGTCAGGAAGACCTGACTTCAAGTCTCATCTTACACATTTACTAGGTGTGTGAGCCTGGACAAGTCACTAAACCTCGGTCTGCCTCTATTTCTTCATCTGGAAAACAGGGATAATAATACCTACAGTACTAACTTCAAAGGGTTGTTGTGAGGCTTAAATGAGATGAGGTATATAAAAGGTTTTATAAACTCAAAAGCTACTAAAATACATTCTTATTAATATATGCACTCAATTGATTCATTATAGGACATAGAATTCAATTCAAATTCTTTAAAACAAGATCAAGGCCCTAACAAACTGCTTTTGCCAGATGACTCTAAGGGCCAGTGGGCAGGATAGTCTCTTCTCACTGAGTGGTCACTAATTTCTAAAGTGATATTAATGCAATGTGCTTAAAATTTCATCATAAGTATACACAGTTATGTCCCATCTAGCCAAGGACAGATCATTTCTAGGAAATCAATTACAAAATCTTCGAGTTGGAAGGGCATATACATAGGGCTCCTGTCGTTCAACCTGTTATAAGCAGGGACATCTTTCTAACATCGTCACCAAATGACAAATCATGGAACTTGGTTTTTGAGGTTGAGCTCGCATTAGGTGCTTCTCCCTGCATCATGGTACTCTGCTTACTTTTATTTGGTATGCAGAACAACATTCTAGTAGGGAAGCCATTTGAAACTACCAAAACACCTCTGTTGCACTGGGTATTAGCCTGAGAGACCATTTGTCTAATCTCAGTGCATAGTGGTTTTCAGGAGGGACAGGAGCAGGCCTCAAAGATTGGAAAACTGACCTGCACTCAGATTTTCCTGTCTGAATTTCACATTTTAGCCTTGTTATTATTTGAAGTGAATCCCTAGAACATTAGGCACACTCATGGTTAAATATCAGTTGAAAACCAAGCTACAAAGCCAGATATGCATGATTTGGGGATTACAAAGGATTCTGATCACAAATGGGCTGGGGATTATTTGCCCTTTCCCTCTTCATGAATGCAGTTAATAAGGAGCTAATTAGAGATATGAACAGGATTCCTTAAGGAACTGACATTGGCCTTTTTCATAAAGACAAAGAAAACCTTGGAATCCTAAATAACTCCATAATTGCCTCCTCTGGACATTGAAGGAATTTGGATTTGATGAGTTCACATGACTAGATTCCCATGGAAACTCCTAGGAAAAGGAGAAGACAAGGCATTTCCTAGTGGAGATTTCCTCTAAGCAGCAAGTGGATACCCTGTTGCATTCCCCTCCATCCTCTCTGAAACGAGTATGTATGAGTTTCCTAAATCAACTGGCAGAAAATTGTGGGCTTTCTTAGGACCGGGAAGACTTTTTATCTTTTATATTTCTCAGGTGTTCTCGCAACAAATATATCTCTCATTCACAAGCTTCCCTGTACTTTTATGGATCATATTTCTAAGTGTAACCACTGGAGTTTTCAGATCTGTGGGTTCTTCCCCAGAATGCCTACAAAGCCCATGCAAAGAGCCATCTGCCCATTAAGACCCCTGAACCTTTTAGAGGAATACAATGGCTGGTCTACCTTAAAAAAAAGTTAAAGAATGTTTTTTTCAAGGGCATATAAGCAAATATAAATCCACCAAGTTTGATGAAGAAAACTCAGAATAGAAATTGACAGATTTTTTGAAAGTTCTTTAACATTGAAAAAATATTCCAAAGAACTATGAGTTCATAAGGTCTCATTTCTCAAATATATACTGAGTATAGGACTGAGTCAAATTTATAAAAAGGAGGCATTCCCCAATTGATAAATGGTCAAATGATATAAACAAGCAGTTTTCAGAAGAAGAAATCAAAGCTATCTATATAATCCTAAGAAAAAATGCTCTAAATCACTATTGATTAAAGAAAGGCAAATTAAAAGAACTCTGAGGTATCATATCAAACCAATAAGAAATGACAAATGCTGAAGAGAATGAGGGAAAATTGGTACATTGATGAACCAGAGTAGTTAATTAATGATGGAGTAGTGAACTGGTCCAACTGTTTGAGAGAGCAATCTGGAACTGTGCCCAAAGGGCTATAAAACTGCATACCCTTTGATTCAGCTATATCACTGCTAGTAGGTCTATATTCCAAAGACATCCAAAAAAGGGGGGAAAGGACCTATTTGTACAAAAAATATTTATAGCAGCTCTTTTTGTAGTGGCCAGGAATTAGAAATCAA
>NW_027186922.1:0-33450 GCF_028583685.1 Petaurus breviceps papuanus | reverse complement strand
ATATATATATATATATATATATATATATATATATATATATATATATACAAAAATACTTATGTCAACTCTTTTTGAGGTAGCAAAGAATTGGAAATCAAGGGGATGCCCATCAATTGAGGAATGACTGAGCACGTTGCATCATATGATTGTGATGGAGTATTATTGTGCTGTGGGAAATGACGAAGGGAGTGGTTTCAGAAAAGCATGGCAAGACCTACATGGACTGATACAAAGTGAAGTGAAAAGAACTGGAAGATCACTGTATGTAGTAAGGGTAATGTTGTAATGATGATCATCTGTGAAAGACGTGGCTATTCTGATCAATATCGAAGATAATTCCAAAGGGCTCATGTTGAAAACATGCTATCTACCTCTAGAGAGAGAACTGATGAACTATGGGTGCAAATTGAGGTATAATTTTCTCACTTTATTTTTCTTGCTTTTTTTTAATATTATGGTTGATATGGAAATATATTTTGCATGATTTCACATGGAGACTTATTGCTTGTCTTCCTAGTGGATGGGCTAGGGGTTGGGAAGTAGAGAGAGAATTTAAAAGTTAAAATTTTAAAAAGAAAAGAATATGAAAAATAAATAAGTAATAGATTTTTAAAATTATAGATCAAGAATCCTAGAGCACACAGTGGAAAAGGTAAGTAAATATGGAGCTGGACATTGGAGGAATTGGTTTGAGGTGGTTAGGAATGAGGATATGGGTTAGGAGAGAAGGATTTGCCTTTCAGTAGCTGGGAGTAAAGGAGTGGGGGTATGCTAATCATCAAATAGTATCAATGCATGGGCAAAGGTCTGATGAAGGCTTGACCTCATGTAATGTGGTATTGTGGTGTCCTAAGAGGAGTAAGTATAGCAAGGGGATTCTGGGAGCCAGTCCAAAAGCAGTAGGTATTGGTAGATTTGGGCCTGGATCCTACTGGAGTCAGTGGCATAGGAAGCCTAAAGGCCTTTCACTTTGACTCCGACTATGTTCTTTTGTCGTGAATAGACAGGATACTCTTCTCACTCATCAGTGGAAAGGAGCAGGAAGATTTCCTTTCATTGTGTTGTCAAAGGTGCTTGACTGCAGAACTGGTTGTTATGACAGAGAAGCATGGGCAAGTTGGAGCCAGGTAGGTATGCATGAGCATAATGGAATGGGCATCAGGTTGTGAAAAAAGAAGGGAAGAAGCAAGTAGGTCAATGCAGTGGGTGATGACAGAGCAAACCATAAGGTTTCATCCATGATCACTCCTTCAGCATTAGCAGAGGTGGGACTGGGTGAGGAAGACAAGCCCACCTAGCAAATCTTGTTTGCTGTCTGATCTGTACCATTTCACCCACACAGATCACTGACACAAGTGACTGGAAGCAAAAGAAGAGAACAGAGTGAAAATGTGGTTTTGTTTCAATAACCAAATCCTATTCAGTTGTACTAAATAACTTCATAAAAACATGATTCTTTAATTGAAGGCTCCAGTGTAGGTAGGTTCTGTCTCGTGAAGTATTGACAGGACCAGTACTGCTTTGTCTGCTTTGGAGTCTATGGCCTGGAGTGTGAATTAGGCTTCAGTTTTCCATCTGTTTGATGACACCTTAGAAAAGGGAGGGAGGGGAACCATCTGGATTGAAATGTTTTAATTAATCATATTTAGAGGAAACGTTACCTTCAATCAAGCAGAGTGAACCAATCTTTGAATATTCTAGAAAAAGAACAACCAACATGTAGTGGTGCTGGCCCCAGATCTGCGGATAGCTCCTGTAATTAGTATGGTGAGTCAGATAAAAATGAGATTATCTACAGAGCCAAACTGCAGAGGACAGCATGAGTTCAAGATGCTGTGAATTACCCAGTCTGGGCTCTGATACTCCCCCAAACCCCGCCCCCCCAGTTTATCCTCTGGCCTTTCTGAACTTTCTGAATAGACAGGATACTCTTCTCTGAACTGATACTCTGAACTTTCTGATGATACCACTGACTTCTCACCTGTTACTGGAGATGGAAACAGGTCAGTGTAAGGGTTATGGGATTTAAAGATCTTCCATGCCCCATTGGACTTGCTGATGTAGCAGGAAGGGGCGGAGCAAGAGGAAGCAGAAGCCAAGCTAGAGTTCCTGCGGTGGTTAGCAGTGGCAGCAGAGCTGGCAGCAGCGGCAGAGGCAGTGGCAGTGGCAGTGCGAAGCCCTTTTTGAGTCAGCCAGAATTTCTGCTGAGGACTCCTGTTGAGGACTGCCAGGGGCCGGAGCTGCTGGGAGCGCGCTTCCGGGACGCTGGGTGGTTGCTGTGAGTGGGGAGAGGAGGACCTTTGCCTGAGGTAGCCTGTTCTGTTTTAAAGGCTTGAGAATGTGGGTGCTTTCTACTTTGTCTACCTGTGCCAATTTCATAACTACTCTGATGGCTTTCACTTTCTGGTTTTGGGACTCAGTCTTTTGGTATTTTAATAAATTTTCTAGCTTATTCCACCATATGGCAAGCCTGATGTATTTTGTGATGGATAATTATATCAGCATATCTCTAATTTCCATAGGCATTGTGAATATGGCATTGCTGATACAGTCAGTCTCCTGGATACTTCCCAGGACGGCATGAAGGGTCATTCATTGGCATTAAAACTGTTGGATCATCAAAGTGCCAATGTGAAGAGATGAGTAGACAATGTGGGAAAATAGGAAGGGTCAAGTTTTCATACATGCTGTCTTTGCTTGTTAAACATAGAAATATTTGATATTCAAGTAAGGGAGAACTGTGCTCTTTGTATCATGGGAAGACCCTGCCCCCAGGGATTCTGTGCATGTGCCAGACCTGACCTCTTGGGCCTGTCTTCCCACATGACAACTTATTTATTCTAATAATCATTTGATGACTTTAGGGCTCTTCGATCTCACCCTATCTATGAATGAAGAAAATGCCACATCGATTCCAATGAATGAACAAATATGAATAAATGACTTGGGACAGGGAGGAATAAAAGAGGAGCATTGAGTAAAAAACTGTGTCCATTGGAAGACTTCCAGGAGAGTGAATCTGTGAGGTCATCACCCTGGTGAGATGTTCAAGCTGCAATGTCCATTGGGTAACTAGAGCTTGACTACCAGAGATCTACCATAGCTGCCAAATACATTACTACTCATAGTGTAGTTTGGTTAAAGTAGTAGACTGATTGTTAAATGAACAGCTTGAACTAAAGGTACAATCTCTGCTTTTAGGGTGAGAATATTATCTAGATATTTCTGCTAAATTGCTTAAGAGTTAATACTAATAGAAGAATTGTTTTTAACCAATTCATTCCATATTTTGTAAAATTAGACAAAATGACAACAAAATTCACACAGTCGCCGTCAAGAATATCAGGGAAGTTATGAAAAAGAAAGAGGGAGAAGGCCTTGTACCCCCTCCCCAGATTTCAAGGTATACTATGGTATAAAAAGCTAGAATACATAGCATAGTGTATAATATACTATATATAATATAGTATATAAAGCTATAGTTATCAAAACTATCTGGTGCTGTGTTAAAAATAGATTTGTGGAGTAGGTTAAATGATAGGGAGTTAAAGCCAGATATGTTATGTAGCTTACCTATTATTCAAAAACTCTAGGGAATATGTTAATTATTCAACAACAATCATTGAGAAAACTGAATGACAACTTGACCAAAAATGGAAAGATACCAAAATCTCACACCATTCACCACAATCAATGCCAAATATAGCAAACTATTATAATTTTTAAAAGACCATAAATAAAGGATAAATGATTCTTCTATCCTTTACAGCTGTGAAGAGGTGATAAATTCTGAACAAGCTTTGCATTAAAGGAAATTATAGAAAATCAAATAGATGAATTTGATTATTATAAAAATAAAAAGCTTTTATACAACAAAAGAGATTATCTAAAATAAGAAGGGGAAAAAATCAAACTGCGGGGAAATATCTTTACATTAAATACTTCCAGTAAAGCTCTAACAGCTAAAATTTACAAAGAACTGACCCAAATTTATCAGAAGAAGAATCATGTTCCTATTGATAAGAAGATAAAAGTCATGAGCAGGCAAATAATACTTGACGCATATAGTGCTTTAAGTTTACAAAATGCTTCACTTATAATATCTCATTTGATCTTTCCAACAACACTGTAAATTAGGTAGAAAAAGTATTATTCCCCCTTTTACAGAAGAGGAAACTGAGGCTCAGAGATGTTAAATGCCTTAATAGTCACACAACTAGTGTGAGAGGCATGATTTGAACTCACGTCTTCATGCTTCTAAATCTAGTACTCTACCCCTATACCACATTGCTCCCAGGGCCAAATTGGTTTACTTTTCTTTTTTTTTTAATTATTAGTTATTTTGAATAGTTCTCCCCTGCTCCCCACGCCGACCTCCAGGTTTGTAAATTGATAGTTGGTATTTCTTCTTTTGAGAACTGGAAACATAATCCGAAACAAAACATCCTTCCCTGGGTACCACTCCCCTCTCTATAAGTGTGGTTTCCCCCCATTTAAAATGTAAGCTCCTCTGTTATGCTTTCGTATTTGTAACACCAGCAGTTTAGCATAGTGCTTGGCAATTAGTAAATAAATCATTCCTTCATTCTTTCATTGAAGATTTCATTGGGAGATTGACTGGAATCTGTTCCTAAATATCTACCTTGGAAATTGTTTTGTGTTTTTTTTTCTAAAATCTCTGGTGTGGGTTTTTTAAAATTGGAATTCTCATTCATTGTGGATTTCAATTAGTTTAATTGCAGTTAATTAACACTTTGTTATGCTTGATTTTCTCATACCTTACTTCCCTAATTTCCATCCCTCTTTTACCATGACTTCAGCAGAATGTAGAATGAGGGACTGGGTTAGGCTTAGTTTGGGCTTTAATTTTACTGTATCAGGACCCACCAGATGTAAGAGCCCTGAGAGCAAGGACCATTTCCTGTGTTTTTCTTTATATTACTAGCTGTAAGGCTGAGTCTTGCACATGCGTGCTTAGCAAATGCTTATTTAATCCTAAATCCATAATCAAATGGATCAGCTCTAAGTAAAAGGTCCTGCCTGCAAATTATGCAAGATCCCACTTCATTTCAGCTCCACCAAGAGAAGTGAATGTTCTTCGGAGATACTTTCTAAGAACTTGGCTCACTTGGAGAAGGAAGGAAGTAAGAGAAGACTCTCAGATAACCCCAGGAAGAAGGACAGAGTATTGCCTCACTATGACACCACAGCAGGTGTTCAGGGTTCATGAAGTAGTAAATGGAATTTCATAGTTGTTTGTTTACAACTACTGAAAGCTGCATTGCCCATCTTCCATGCCTCACCCACCCCCACTCCATCCCATCGATTATATCACCCTGAATATAAGAATAATTTCACAGACATGAAGGGCCCATTGGTGTTGCATTCTGCAGAATTTAATTTGAATAAATCCAATTATATCTTGGTAATGAGACTACTAAATTTTAATGTCCTCTTTAATGAACAGTAAAATACACTTCAAAATAAAACTAAACAATTCTCTCTGCCCCAAAGGTCTTTGGGGATTAATGCAGTTAATTGACTATTGCAGGAAAGAGGCCCCAAAGTGGAAGATACACATCTCCTGAAACCTGTTGTGAGCCTGATGGCATACATCAAGTGGGTGGCATTAGTAATCCCCTGGGAGGGCCAAAAAAATGAGGGATTGCTCTCTGAAACTGGAGGCCAGTATAATGTATTTTACAACTACCTTTGAGAGACCAGGGCAATGAATGGCAGTCAAATGGCAGTCAAAATGGCTCAGAGTTGAAGTGGGAGGGTGTGACTAAGTTAGAGTAAAGAACTCCTTGTGGCAGTATTTCTTATCATCTTTTGTATTGATGTGGATACAAAGCTTCCCTAAGGGTTAATAGGAAGAGTTACTTTCCCTCAAACCCCTGAGTCTGAGGGGGTTTGAGGTTTATTCTTAGCCCATCCTGTAACTTGAGGGTGCCTTAATGCCCCTTCCCTTTATCTCAAGATACCATGCAACTTATACCAAAAGAATTGCTTTTGTCCCCCTTAACCTCTATTCCCAATCCTGTGTTATTTGTCTTCCCCATCCTGTGTCAGGACAATTTTTCCTTATCATGCAAGCAATCACCTTCCTCACCTTGTTTGTACTTATCCAGTCCCTATATCTCCAACCCCTGTTAGAAACCCTAAAATGACATCATCATCCTACAGGCTGTGTAGCTTTCTGGCTATATAAATCTGGTCCTTTTCCTATATCAATGCCTTTGTTTAGCCCCTTGCTAAGTCTCAGGCCTGCATACGTTTGCTTGGCTAAAGAGAAGGTCTAATTGAATTCTTTCAAAATCTGAACCAGCTTTCCCAGCTCTGACCCTTGACCGTATCATGGATTTGTCTCCATGACCCACTTGGTCTTTTCTCTTTCCATGACTCTTCCAGTATAACAGACTGCTTGGGTCTGTTAACCCAGGAGAATTAAGTTGTTTTCAGGGCTAGGTCTCTGCTTTTGTCAAGGAGTAGAATTCAGTTCTAGCCATATACCCATCCTAAAGGCACCTGAAAGGAAATAGTGCTGAACTCAAAAATGAGGTTTTGGGGGAATTTCTCAAAGGAGTGTATGGACTAAGAAAACTAAGGCATATTTAAGTATGTGGATATTATTAACTAAAGAAATGAGTGTCTCCTGGGGAGCCTTAGACTTAGTGATAAATTGTTGTTTTCTTGTGTCCATGACATAGTGATTAAAATCTTAGCTACTTTCCATTTTGCCTGTTTACTTCTTTCTGAGTGTCCTGGGCTTTAACAACTTTGATAGCGTTGATAAAAAATTTAAACTTACTGTTGTACGTAAAGGAAATAACCCAAGTGGCCTTACCAACCCATTGCAGCCACGTTTATATTAATGTATTCGCATATATTTATGTACACACATACTCAAATGTCACCAGGCAAACTGATGTCTAAGAGCCTGAACATGGTGACAATAACTCTCAGAACAAGCCCTTTGGTATTCACTGAGTCAACTGGGGTGGGGGTGGGGGGTGGAAAGTTTCTTGGCTAGATGCTAAAATATATTCACTTTTATCGATGAGGCGGTAACACATTGAGAATTAAGAAAACATTCCATCAAATTGCCAAAGGATATTGATGAGCTTGAGTAGCTATTGCAAACGCATTACCAGTAAGATGAAAGGAAAAAGTTGAGGTGAAAATCGGCCTTCTCTAATTTAAAAGCCCCTTCCTATTTTCTTGTTTCAGTTGATTGTATTAACTATCTTTTTGAACTATTGCACTTTCTTCTGGAGACCAAGGTACAGCAGGGAGTGCTGGGAAGAAAGGTGATTGAATCTCCTAGTCCCTGAGTGCCAAACACACGAAATTCACATCATTCTAGTCCTCTGGGAGGAAGGCAAATTGCTTTAATGATTTATTGAAGGCAGAATTTATTGAAAGAGAATGGAAATCATTTACCCAAGTCAGTTTTTACCACTTTGGGCTTTGTTGAAGTCAAACAGGCAATCAAAGAAGAAAGACAGCAAGAGAGGGCCTGCTGATATCTTTTTGTTTTCCATTTGTCCATTTCAAACATTAGTGATTAGGGGAGTTAAGGCCCAATTTCATTTTTTCCTTTAGGAAAGCAGGAGCATTACTGTGTACCCCAATGACTAACAAGTCATTGGGCCTGGACTTTTGTATCAGGGCTAAGACCTTTAGGTGGTCTCTAGGTAGTGCGAAAAGCATGGAATGCAGAGCTGGAAAGTCTGGATTTCACTCCCACCTATGCTCTTTACTTGTCTCCATACACATTGCTTTCCCTGAGGATTGTAAGTGCCTTGGCAGCCTTGGCAGGTTTGTTTTTCTCTTTGTAAGCCCAAACAGTGCTTGGCACACAGCACATGTTTACCAAACATTCATTGAATTGAATGTGATCTTGTGCAAAATCACTGCCGCTCTATAGGCCTCTTTCCTTTTCCATAAAATTAGGTATTAGACATGATGATCTCAAAGATTCCTTCCACCTCTAAATCTATGATGCTAAGACATTTTCGGAACCTCAGCTTCTTATAAAAATCTATGGTTTCTCCTGTCCCTTCTAACTTTAATATTCTGTGAAACTAAAGGACTTTCCTCACTTCTCTTTGATCCCTGTTTGTCCTAAGTTCAGCACATGCTGTTACTGAATGCAGCTGCAAAGAAGGCTCACCAGCATCAAAGCTAACTGCTGGTCTCACTTCCAGCTTTTGCTCTGATCCCATTCTCAGGTCCAGCTCAGTCCACTTTTGGCTGTGCTACTAGTCCACTTTTGTTGAAGGGTAGAGTTTGTGAAGGAAAATAGCATGAGATTGGGCTGCAAAGGCACATAGGATCAAGATTCTATAAGGCCTTAAATACCAGGACAAGGAGTTTCTATTTCATCCTGTAGGCAGAAGGGAGCCACTGATGGTTTTTGAGTAGGGAAGTGAAAGGGTCAGAGTCACACCTTAAGGAGATTATAGTTATCTCTTCCATGTTACTGTGGTTAGGGGCTGCATGCCCTGGGATCTGGAAAATCCACATAAAATTTTTTGCCCCTCCCTTTGTATCAGAGAAGTCTGATTTTTTTCTTTTTCTTTTATGGGGTGTTTACAGTACCTTATTGTGAAATCTAAGTTAAGTATTTGGTCATAGACTCTGTGTCATCTGCTGGCCTTTGCGTGTCATCTTCAGTTTCCGTAAAACTTCCAGAAAATTCCCATTTAATTTCTTATACCAACCTGCAATATATTGAAACCACCATGGGGAAAGTTGGTGTGGAAGGGATATTTTGGCAGCTGCGTGGAGCATAGATTGGAGAGAAGAATGACTAGAAGTAGTTAGGAGACCATTTAGGAGGTTGTAGTACAGGTAAAAGGGGAGGAGGCCTTGAATTTAAGTGGTGACAATGTGAAAGAAGAGAAAGGGACACATGTGAGATGCTATGGGGATAGAATCGCTAAGATTTGGCAACTAGTTGGATTTGGGTGGTAAGGGAGAGGGAAAAACTCAAGAAGGACTCCATCATATACCAAAATCAAGTCTAAATGGGTGCATGATCTAGGTATAAAGGCTGATACTGTAAACAATCTGGGAAAGCAAGGAATAGTTTACCTGTCAGATCTGTGGAGAGGGGAAGACTATGATGAAAAAAGAGTTAGAGAGCATTATAAAATGCAAAATGGACAATTTTGATTATGTTAAATTGAAAAGCTTCTGTACAAATAAAACCAATGTCACCAAGATTAAGAGAGAAGTGGAAAGCCGGGAAAGAATATTTACAACAATGTCTCTGATAAAGGCCTCATTTCTAAAATATACAAAGAATTTAGTCAAATCTATAAGAATACAAGCCACACCCCAATTGATAAATGGTCAAAGGATATGAACAGGCAGTTCTCAGAAGATGAAATCAAAGATATCTATAAGCATATGAAAAAATATTCTAAATAACTATTGATTAGAGGAATGCAAATCAAAACAACTCTTAGGTACCACATCTCACCAGTCAGATTGGCTAAGATGACGGAACAGGAAAATGATAAATGCTGGAGAGGATGGGGGCGAGTTGGAACACTAATACATTGTTGGTGGAGTTGTGAACTGATCCAGCCATTCTGGAGAGCAATCTGGAACTATTCCCAAAGGGCTATAAA
Source organism: Petaurus breviceps papuanus (assembly GCF_028583685.1). NCBI lineage: Eukaryota > Metazoa > Chordata > Mammalia > Diprotodontia > Petauridae > Petaurus > Petaurus breviceps. The sequence continues at coordinate 23,809 of NW_027186922.1, read as the reverse complement.
TAATTTCATACCCTTTGACCCAGCAATATCACTTCTAGGGTTATATCCCAAAGAGATCAGAGAAGTGGAAGGAGGACCTGTATATACAAAAATATTTATAGTGGCTCTTTTTGTGGTGGCAAAGAAGTGGAAATCAAGGGGATGCTCATCAATTGGGGAATGGCTCAACAAGTTGTGGTATATGCATGTAATGGAATACTACTCTACTATAAGAAATGAGGAGCAGACGGACTTCATAACCTGGAGAGACTTATATAAACTGATGCTGAGTGAGAAGAGCAGAACCGGGAGAAATCTCTACACAATCACACACACAACATATGTGTGATGACCAATGTCAATAGCCTGGGTCCCTCTCGGCAATGTAAGGTTGTAAGACAATTCCAAAAGACTCATGACTGAAAGAGAGATCCCCACATCCAGAGAAAGAGCTGCAGGGTCTGAATGCAGAGTGAAGCAAACTAATTACTCTCTTTCTTTTTCTTATTTTGTTGTGTTTTCTCTCTCCCACTGATCATTCCATCAGTTATTATCCTTCTGTACAACCTGACTAATGATTAATGTGAAGATATTTGTAGATCCTATATTCGAGTGCATGCTGCCATGATGGGGGGGAGAGGAGAAGGAGGGGGAAAAATTAAACTCAAGGGACTGCGGAACTGAATGTTGTAATCTAAAAGTAAATAAACAAAGAAAAATAAAGAAAAAAATGAATCTAGAAGCTGGGCAAATGCCCCAGTTTTCCACCCCAGAATAATCCTTTGTGAGCCCATGGGGACCACAGTGGTTAGAGCCCTGACCTTGAATTCGAGAAGACCTGTGTCTGAATTCTGTTTCTGACACTTGTGGGCATCATCCTGGGCAAGTCACTCTACCTTTCTTAGCCTCAGTTTCCTCATCAGTAAGATGGGAGAATAATAGCACCTGTGTCATAAGGATGTAGTGAGAATCAAGTGAGATAACATGTAAAGTTAACCTTAAACATTAAAGTTCTTTGGAAAGTTAGCTCTAATTTTTATTATTAGAGTCAACTGGAATAATTATTAAAATTACTTAGAGTTGCCTACAAAGAGAATACAATTTTATCATCTCCATCATATCTGCCTCATCAAGAAAGGAAACTGAGGAGGAAATGGTTGATTTTGTCATAATAATAGGACACATTCACAGAAAGTCTGCAAAATGCTTTCCATTTATTACACCATCTGAGCCTCATGACAACCCTGAGAGCTGATATGGCAGAGATATTGTCCCCATTTACAGAAGAGGACATGGGCTTAGCAGAGTTGAACTGATTTCCATAGTCACTAAGTGTCAAAAGCAGGATGTGAACACGGGTCTTCTTGGCGCCGTTACATGTGCTGAAAGGTCTCCCACACATGCTGTAAGGGTTATGGGATTTAAAGATCTTCCATGCCCCATTGGACTTGCTGACGTAGCAGGAAGGGGCGGAGCAAGAGGAAGCGGAAGCCAAGCTAGAGTTCCTGTGGTGGCTAGCAGTGGCGGCAACGGTGGCAGCAGCAGCAGCAGCGCGAAACCCTTTTTGAGTCAGCCAGAATTTCTGCTAAGGACTCCTGCTGAGAACTGCCGGGGCCCGGAGCTGCTGGGAGCACGCTTCCGGGATGCTGGGTGGTTGCTGTGAGTGGGGAGAGGAGGACCTTTGCCTGAGGTAGCCTGTTCTGTTTTAAAGGCTTCAGAATGTGGGTGCTTTCTACTTTATCTACCTGTGCCAATTTCATAACTACTCTGATGGCTTTCACTTTCTGGTTTTGGGACTCAGTCTTTTGGTATTTTCTAGCTTATTCCCCCATATGGCAAGCATGATGTATTTTGTGATGGATAATTACATCAGCATATCTCTAATTTCCATAGGCATTGTGAATATGGCATTGCTGATACACATGCATCTTGTCATAAGTTAAAAAAACAACAATTAAAAGCATCCTGAGCAGTCCATGAAATGTTGGTGGTGTTTTTTAAAGCTGTTTTTCCCTCTTGTTATTATTTGCTTTTAGACAGATTTCACCAGATATATCACATTATATCTTATCATTTAATGCAGCTAAAACTGTCGCCAAAACTACCACATGGAAAATTTGTTAGTCTTCTATTGTTTAATTTATTTTTATTTTTGTTAGTGATTATCTTTACCTCTAATTTCCTGGAAATTTATTACTGCAGTCACGTTTGGGGAAAACCCCAAGGGAGTATATCTGATCTCAGTTTAAGGCTCCACTTACTTCCACCAGATTAGCTGGTAATTTAGAGTTGCCTAGTGCACTGAAAGATTAAGTGACTTGCCTACAGTCACACAACCAGTGACATAGGTTTGCCTATTTCAAGGGCAGCCCTTACTGACTATACCTCATATGTGCAGTCTGACACATTGTGGCTGTATGACACAGGGCAAGTCACTTAACCTTTTATTTTATAACACCCATGCTTGTATTGAATCAGTTATTTATGCCATCCTGATACCTGAGGTTTGGATGGGTACCTTGGTGTTCACCATTAATGCCATTTGTGTTTAAAATGTGAAATCCATTTCCCATGAGAGTGGTGACTTCCAAGTCCCATGGGATGCTTAAGTTGTCACTGATTAGAAATCATAAGAAAGTATTTCAAGCACCATCTCCTGGAAGGATGAGACATTTGTAGCAATATCCTCAAAGAATTTAAACGTTTTAAGCCAGTTAGAGTTATTGAATTAGCTCCTAAATGTTACTTTTTAAAGTGATTTCAAGGTCCATCTGTTGTAATTCTTAGTTCTGCACACTGATGGCAATGTGTATGGTGGATCAGGGTAATAATATAAATATAATGATATAATATATAAGGCCAGACAGTTTGGAAGATGAGCAGACCTGATAACTAAAAGAGCTTGATCTACTTCAGAAGGAAAAACTAGCTGGGAAAACAGAGAACCAGCTTGAAATTTAGGCTAAGTAACCACACCTCTTTGAACTGCCAACTCCACGTCCTCTGTTCACAGTCATGTCCTCATCTTCTGCTTCCTGGGCAGAAGGAGGCCCTCAGCATTCTGCTCATTTGTTCCCCTTCCCTCCACCCACAGTGAACGAGGTGGCTCTCCCCTTTGCCCAATCCAAGCTCTCTGCTTAGACCCTTCCTCTCTTCCCTTCTCTTCTCTGCTGGGACCTTGCTCCATCCACTACTCCTCTTATTTGTCTTCCAACTTTCCCTCTATTGGCTCCTCAACCCCACTTTCCATTTATGCTCAAGAACTCCCAATTCAAAACAATGGGCTGTATTTTTGTTGCCTTTTTTTTGGAGGGGCAATTGGGGTTAAATGACTTGCCCAAGGTCACACGGCTAGTAAGAGTTAAGTGTCGGAGCCCGGATTTGAACTCAGGTTCTCCTGACTCCAGGGCCAGTGCTCCACCTAGGACTCACTGCGCCACCTAGCTGCCCCAAAATGGGTTATATTGATCCCACTCTCCCCACATAGTATCATAGTTTCTTTTGTGCTAGAAAGGTTTGCAGTTTCCAGGAAAAGATACAAAGCTTTTCATTGAGTTGATCTAACCAAAGGATTTATGAAATAAATACACAGACCACATGGGCACACTCACTCATACAAGAAGGGCACCAGATGGCATGCACACCACCCTTCACCACCCTATTCAGAGTCCCTATCACTTTCCAGTTTAGGAAAATAAGTCATATAGGTAATCCTGCCCCCAAAATTGACTCTATCCACACACATACTAGCTATCAAATGGCTCGCAGATGTTAGGGAGCAGATAAAGGTAAAAGTACAGAAAGGCAACTGGTGCCTCTTACAAATGTGTCAGTCTTGAGTAATTTAGATGCTGTTAAATACAGCTGGGTGGTGAGTGAAGAGAGTGCTGAACCTGAAGTCAGGAAGTCCTGAGTTTAAACCCAACGTCTGAATTTTACTGTGACCCTGGGCAAGTCACGTGACCCCTCTCTGCCTCAGTTTCCTCATCTGTAAAATGGAGATAATAATAGTACCAACTTCCCAGGGTTGTTATGAGGACAAATCAGATAACATAAAGTGCTTTGCAAACCTTAAAACCATTTCTTAAACCATCGCCTTCCCCCCATCTCTCTCTACAGCTCCAATCAAGTATTTGCACCTACTTGCTGGAGATCACCATCTGAATTTCCTGTCTATACTTCAAACTCCATGTGTCCCAACCCGAACTCCCCAGTCTCCTGGCTGGTCTCCTGGCTTTAAGGTCCATCTCCTGACTCTGTGCCTGGGATGCTCTTCCTCCTCAATTTCAATCAGACATTTCTTTCCTGATTTGATCCACTCCTTCTAATGACAAATTTTCCCCAGGACCGAGACTTAAGCTGCCATTGCACCAAAGAGGAAGACAAAGCATAGCCAATAGCCCATCAAAATAAAGAAATAGCTAAAATATAGAGAAAAACACTCCTTGATCTAGACAGGAAACAAAATCACTTAGAAAATATGATCATCAGGGCAACTAGGTGGCACAGTGAATAGAGCAGGGTCCTGGAGTCAGGAGGACCTGAGTTCAAATTCGGCCTCAGACACTTAACACAGAAACTAGGTGTGTGACCTTGGGCAAGTCACTTCACCCCAATTGCCCTTCATTAACCCCTCCAAAAAAAAGCAAAAAAAAAAGAAAAGAAAATATGACCGTGTCCCCTCACCCCCACCTCCACCCCAGGACACTTCAGAGATTAACCCTCTGAGAAGACAGAATGTTAGAAAGCCTGGGCAACCACAGAAAAGAGGACACCCCCCACCCCCACCCCCAAGAAAGGAGTCCAAAGGGCCTGTAGTCTGTCATCCCTTCTACCTCCCAACTGGAATTTGCTCAGTATACAGGGAAAATGTTAGCAGATAATGATAGTTAGGCCTTTGGGGGGGGGTGTCCCTGTCACCAGTGGCAGCTGTGATGGGCTGCTCTTACCTTGATCAGACTTCTCAAGTTTTTCACAGTGGTTTTTCTAATGTTGATGCTACTGAACAAATCATTTTCTGGTCTGCTAATTTCACTTGAGATCAGTTTATAATGGTCTTCCCAAGTTCTCTGAAACTTTCCATTTTATTATTCCTTAGGGCTCAATAATATTCCATTCCATTCATATAACTTATTTGTTTTGCCATTCCCCAATAGAACACCCCCTTAGTTTCTAGTTCTTTGCTATTACAAAAAGAGCTGCTACAAATATTTCTGTACCCATGGGTCATTTTCCTCTTTCTTTGATATCTTTGGGGTAGGCCTACTCGTGATATGGCTAGGTCAAAGAATTTGCACATTTTAATGACTTGTGAGATATATTCAAAATTGCTTTCCATGATGGTTGGACCAATTCCCAATTCTACCAAGAGTGCATTAATGGGTCTATTTTCCCACAGTCCTTCAAACATTATCATTTTTCTTTTTTTGGCATCTTTGCCAATCTGACAGATGTGAAGCACAACTCCAGAATGCTTTAAATTACATTTCTCTGATTATTAGTGATTTGGAGCATATTTTCATGTTTCTTAACAGCTTGGGTTTCTTCCTTTGCAAACTGCCTGTTCACATCCTTTAACCATTTATCAATTGGTAAATGACTCTTGTCCTTATGAATTTGAATCAGTTTCCTTATATGTCTTGCATATAAGACATTCATCAGAGAAACTTGCTACAAAATTTGGCCCCACTTGCCGGTTTGCCTTTTAATTTTAACTGCACTGGTTTTGATTGTGCAAAAACTTGCTCACTGTACATAACCTAAATCGTCCGTCTTATCTTTTGTGATCCACGTTATCCCTTGTTTGGTCTTGAAATCTTCTCCTGTCTAGAGATCAGTAAAGGATGTGTTCGTATTTCTGCTTTTCTGCATCTGTATTTGGGAGGTTTTTATGCCTTCGTATATGGTCAGTCTTTGTGAAGGTGCCATGTGTGGATAAGCAAAAATTTTTAAAAAATGTAAATTCTTCTCTGTTTGCACTCAGAAATTGCTAACCATCTATCATCTCTAATTTTTCTTATACCAAACTAGTCATTTATATTGCTTATAAATGACTTATCCCTCACCTCTACTAAAACCCCCTCTCCCCTTTCTTGTTTTCACCTATTTCCCTGTTGAGTTTAATATATTTCTATGCCAAGCTTTTTGAGTATATCTGTGTGTGTGGGGGGGGTGCTGTTCAGCCTTCCTTTGTCTTGTTCAGATGAAAGTGAGTCCACGCTTGACACTCCTTTCAATATGTTTGTACAGTTTTCATTTCATGCCCCCCTATTATGTGTGATAGTGACTTTCTCTCCTTGGCCCTGTCTCCTGCCATGGGACCTGGCAACTTTTTACTTTGCCTTCTATCTACCCTACCTTGTACCTGTTCCATGCTTCTGCAGGCTTATGGCAGTCTTTCTTAATCCAGCTCTGACTGTATAGAAGAATTTATAGCTGATTTTCTTTCTTTTTGTTGTATTTTTAGGACTTTGCTGGTGTGTTTATGAAGGATCTGGATTCCTCTAGGTTCTAACATACCTCCCCAATTCCCATCACTGATTAAAGGGAAAAAACCCAAGAAGAAATCGTTTTCTTTTAGGGCTGTTCCTGAGCCTATGGCTGAGAGTGGCTGCTTTCCTGAAGGAACTATTTTAAAGTCTCTCACTTTTAGACACTTAACACAAAAACTAGCCGTGTGACCTTGGGCAAGTCACTTAACACCAATTGCCCTCCAAAAAGCAAAAAAAAAAAAATCTCTCACTTTTGAACCAAAAGCACATTGAACAAAAGCGCACTCTTCTCATGAGGAAGTGAAAGAATTTTAGCCCAAATCTTTGCTCTGTGTCTGATGATATCCAGAGGAGCAGAGCATAGTGCTGTCCTGAAGAGACAACGAGGCTGGCAGAGGTCATCACATCATCAGAAGACACCTGTGGTTCTGCAGCATCAGAGTGAGTTACCCATGTACATATGTATACATACACACACTCGACATATGTATGTGCCTCTGCTAAGAAGGCGTGCCCACCACTGCCATGGATGGTGTGTCTATCAGTGTGCTCTAGGTTGATGGGGAAATTATTATATGACTTCATTAGGATGCCCTACCACACTACTATGGTGGAGAGTTTCTCTTGAAACCAGGGAGACGTGAGTTTGGGTCTCGCCTCTGACATATACTTGCTGCCCTGTGTGCTTTGATAGGGGGAGTCTTGCACCTGGGAACTCCCTACACCAATGGATCCCAGCTCAAGTCCCTCTCTATTTCATCAGCTACCATGCTTTTAACTAATCATGTCCTCTGGCAGATGACAGACTTGGGGAGCAGCAAGTGAGCCAGTCTGGCTGGAATATAGAGTGTGTAAAGGGGAATAATATGAAATAAGCCTTATAATCTGGATAGGCAGACATTATGTACCAGCTGGTGGAGTTTGTATCTTATCCTAGAGGTAATAGGGAGCCAGTGAAGATTCTTGAAGATAGGAGTGACTTGGTCATGCCTGTGTAGAGTCAGGAGAGACTTGGGCTCAACTCCTGGCTCTGATATGTGCTAGCTGTATGGTTGTGGGCTAGTTCTTTGATATATCTGAAACTCATTTTCTTCATCTGCATAATGGGGATAGTAATGCTTATAATAACTATTTTGCAGGAAGACCAGCATAGTTCCTGAGTACAGAGCATTTCCATAACCTCAGAGCACTATAGGACTGTCAGACAGAAACGATGCATATCCATCAAATTCAGTCTTTCTTTTTTAAAAAATCCTCCTAATACTTGGTTGCTATATATTTAGTCATCATCATTTTCTTATGCACCAAACAATGGACATTTTGCCTTTATATAATTAATCATACTGTGCTTATATTTGAAACACATTGAAGAAGATTTGTATTGTGTTTCTTTCTATGTGTTTCTTTCTATAATCTTCCTATTGGCCTCATTAATATCTTCTAGGTCATTACCTCAAAATTACATTTCTCCTGCATTTTCTGTGAAAGCTATTCCTTCTCTTCAGTATCTCAAAAAACTCCTCCTAGAATATAACAGGCAATCATTCTGCTTCACAAGTATTTACTTAGGGCTTATAACAGAATTAAAGACTTTACACAGGTGACTAGAGCAATCATTGAGATATGCTAGATGCTCTGATGAGGGCTTTTGAAATAAAGCATGAAGATACCAAGAGTCAAAGCTGTAACTAGGATGGGGCAACTAGGTCTCTGTCCCAAGCGTAATGTAATGCCAAGGAAAGGCAACTTCCCAGGTTCAAAATACCAGCATAGGTGCTCTCTATTTTATTCAGTAACAAACCCAGAACAGAGAAGATCAAAACATGACATCATTCAAAATACAGCATTTACTAAGTGTGATTAAATCATCTCCAAGGCCTACCCCATCCCAGGACTTTCCAATCATTCAATCAATTACAAAGTCTCTGTTCTAAATACTTCTCCACCCCTAGGCTATACCTTAATTAAGTCCACCACAAAGCCCCTCTTCTCAAATGGAGATTAGTTTCCAAACATAAGTAAAATACATTCATTTGCTCAACCATAGAACACAAAAAGGTCAAAAGTTCCCCACCCCTGGATCACAATTGAATCTACCCCAGAGTTACATCAAGTTTAAACACAGCACTTAATACCCAAATGGAGGTCTTTTCTTCATCTTGACACGAGGCAAGTTCTCAGCAATCTTAGTTCCTGGGGAGACAAGGCTTAGCAAGGCCATAAGATACATTGCCAGTCCCTTCATGAATTTATCCTCTGTCTGTAGAACAGTCCTAGAACCCCTGAACACATTAGCAAAGCCCTCTCCCAGGATTTCTGTAAACATACAACAAGAAAATCCTTCTTCAGGGCTTCTGAACCAACAGAAAGGCTCCCAGACCCCTGCAACAACAGCATTGTCCTTCACCAGTGGACAGTATTCATTCTGTCTGCCGGACAGTCTCCAGACCCCTGCAACAACAGTACTGTCCCTCACCAGTGGACAGTATTCACTCTCAGTACTGTCCCTCACCAGTGGACAGTATTCACTCTCTGTCTGCAGGACAGTCTCAGGCCTTCTTAACCAAATGCCAGGTTCCAGGACTTCTTCAACAGGACAGTCTTTCACCAGTGGACAAATCTGGCAAAATAACATCAAAACAGACAGACAAAGTACCAGCAAAACAGCCATGTCTCCTCAGTCCTTGGCAGCTCAGGGGGCAGGTCTCAAAAGTCCAGGGCAATTCAAAGCGGCCACCAGCAATCCCTTAGTCTCTCTCTCTCCACGAGGTGCTGCTTCCAAAAAGAACTTCCGCCTCTCTCTTGTCTCTCCAAATCTACATCACCAGCTCCTCCCACTTCAGGACTTTCTTTTCACATCAACAAGCCCATCCCACAGGTGGGATTAACAAACTCTGGGTTTTAATACAATCAATTTGAAAACCAAGCCAATACAGGGGAATCTTTAATTGCCATTACTATCACACCAAGGTACAAAAGTTTAAAGGTCACTGACAATACTTGCAATCCTTCAAGTATAAATAACTGAGCTTAGCCCCTAGTTAGCAAGGATCATTAGATAGAATAAGAACCTTCTCTACCTTCTTCCCCACCCCCATCATGCAAACTAGTCCTATTTGAGTTCTTCTTGGCTACTCCTGCTTTCCTTCTTCCTGGGGTGGTCTTTTAGTGCCCTAAGCTCTTTGTCTTTTGCCCCATGGGGCAGTCTCTGCTCTCCATTTGCTCATCATTTCTTATAGCACTGTAGTATTCCATCACAGTCATGTACTTGTTCATTCATTCGCCTATTGATGGGCATCCCTTCAGTTTCCAAAGGAAGCATAGTGCTTGGTACATAGTGAATTTGCTGCAATAAATCCTTCTTAAATTGGAGGGAAGCGTCAGAGGGCAAAATCAGATGAATTCTTTTCCTATAGAGTAGTATTATTTTCATGATAAGGAACCTTAAAAACTTTTTTGAACTAATAGTTTGTTCTTGCTAGCCACGTTTTTATAATCTGGTATTTGATACATTTCTTCATGAACATTCCTGACATACAAGTTACTGTTGCTATGATTACAAAATTTATGTGTATGGCCAATTTGTTAGAGGCAGCAAGATATAATAATAGATGGAACATCGACCTTAGAGTCGGGAAAACCCGAGTTCAAACTTTGTTTCTGATACTTATATCTGTGATGCCAAAGAAACTCAACCTCTTTGTGCTTCAGGCAAATCCAGAGGAGAGTCAGTGTAGTCCAGTGGAAAGAACATTGGGCTTGGATTCAGACCCTGGATCTCATCCTCAACTACTTGAACAATTTTGATTGGGTTACTTAAGCTTCTCTTCATCTACTTAGACTAGATCAGTGCTTCTTAAATTGTGGGTCGAAACCCCACGAGGTATGAAAAATTTGGCAAGAGTAAAAGTTTTCTGAACGTGCAAAGAGCAGAAATTAATTCAAAATCAAATGTGTAATGAATCTGAAATATTTCTGGCAGTGCTAGGCCATGCTACATTGCATAACTTCACTGCACCCTTGGTTCTGAGCACACAGCATGTGCACTTTGCAATGTGCATGCCCTCAGGCCATACAATGCCAACAATGTTGCCGAACTGAGAAAAGGGATTAAAAGTGGAAAAAGTTTAAGAGGCCCAGGACTAGATGACTTCTGACATCCTGTCCAGCTCGAGATCTATGAGCCTGTGCTCTGTGGAGTCACAGAAGGATTAGAATTTGTGCCAGTGAAGGGAGCTCCTGCTCCCATACATTTCAGGATGTTTCTGAAATCCCATCCTTCCCCTACTAGTTATCAACTTTGTACAAATAGGAACTTTTCCACATTGACCTCCCCAGGTTTCCAAATTGAGATAATCAGATTCTGGAGCTGCTTTCCCTGAAGACTGTGGATATCCAGTCAATATCCTGCTTCTCCATGTCTTTGGTCCCTTTCATCAGAGCAGATTCCCCTTTGTGATTGGATTTTACAATCTCTTCATGCACCAGAAGAAATACAGGGTTTTGTTTGTCTTCTGGAAGAATGATAAATGGGTTCCTTGCTATTTAAATGAGTGTATATTAAGTTCTTCCAATTTTTGTTATTTTATTTTAGAACATTAAACCTAAAGCACAATCATACATTTCTATTTCAAGATGAAAATATAAAGCACTGATAACATTGCTCTGACCTGGGGGGGGGGAAACTTGTAGCCTTGAGGCCACATGTGGCCCTCTAGGTCCTTGAATGTGGCCTTCTGATGGAGTCCAAGTTTTACAGAACAAATCCTTTCACTAAGGGGATTTGTTCTGTGAAGTTTGGATCCAGTCAAAGGGCCACACTTGAGGACCTAGAGGGTCACATGTGGCCTCAAAGACGCAGCTTCTCCACACCTGTTCTGACCCCTTTGGTGTTCCTCCTAAAATGTACATGTTCTGTTACCGATTGAAGTAGGAATTTACACCTTCAAATAATTAACTGAAAATGTTGGCATATGTTTGACTTGGAAACAACCACTATCTATGTTTTAAATGAAAATAAAGCAAAAAGGGAGAAAAGTATTGTTGTTAATAGAAGTTAGTTTATAACTGGGTCATAGTATTTTTCTTAGTTCAAAGGTGGAGGAGTTCTGGGCTTTGAATGATGTCCTCCTTCTTTTTATGAGTGCAGACTTTGAAATTGCTCAATCTCTAGTATTTTCTTCTTTCTGTCCAGCAAATATTCCCTAATGATCATGGTCTGTAATTGCCTCCTGATGTTCCATTAACTTTAAGAGAAGGCTCATTATCAGTCAGCAGCATTTCTTGAGTGGCCTCTATGTATAGTCCTGTAGTTGCCTCATATTTGTTATTTCTCTTGTCACAATAATATCCTGCCCCATTCATAGTATATTCCTTCAGTCTGGAGAAAAAAGGAGGGAAGCGCTCCTTTGTTACATTTCTAGTAATGACCTGTGCATTATTTACTCCTGCTCTGGGCCAAAAAGCTAATGCGCTAATTTAGTAAGGGCACTCTTCTGATGACAACCAGAGAAAAATAAATAGCCTCCCTTAATGGTCTCCTCTTTGAAGTGGGAACAAGCATAAGCCTTTTAAAGCCCCAAGTTAGCTATGGTTGCAGCTGCATGGGGTGGCCAAATTGAATTGAAATTGGGCATTTCCAGTGGTTTTATGCTATTAGCCCATTGCCCATTGTGTGATTTTAACACAAAATGGAACTCTCACCACCCTGGTGTGATATGTACTGTAGCTTTAGACTGGAAGCTAGCTTTTTAAAACTGGTAATTCTGGCCAGATAGCCCCATGTCCCCCAGCCAGGTTGACCATGACAATTAGGTAGGAGATAATAGAGAGAAATTATGTTCAAAGCCTTAAAGCCTGATGGAAATGTTTGCTATTAGTGTTTCTTCTTAGCTTGGGTCACCCTGTGAAAACATAATCCAAATCAAGATCCCCGTTGACTCTATGGAGAGAAACTTTCAGTGCGATAAAAGTATTCATTCTGTAAGAAAAAAACTGCCCAAGTATTGTAGGAAACGGAAAAAGTTGATATCTTAGGGTTTGATTTTTGTAAGATGGAAAATGGCTCCCCTTAAAGCTACGTCGTTAGCAGTGTCCTTAACTAGGCTAGGCAACAGGCCACAACTTCTTGAAGAATTGCAATCTTCCTGAGCACAGCTATTCTTTTTTTCATATGAAGGAAACTTTTTTAGTTCAGTGTTTCTTTCTTATATTCTTCAGAGTTTCTGTTTTATTTAATCACATTGAAGCAACCTCTGGCTGTCGATAAATTTTTGAGTATCTGCTGGCTCCAAGGCTCTTATGGCCCTTTGCAGTGTAATATTCAGGCAGACTAGCTGTTTCTCAGCTAGAAAGAAATTTCTTTCTTTATTAGCAGTTTCCCTTGTGAAATCAACAGTAATAAGCATGTTTGTGCCATTCTGTTAGAACTCGATTCATGTTTTCTTTCACTGCCTCCATTGTCAAGAGACCCTTCTGACATCTTAATACCTGGACTGTAAATTGTTGGATTTTTCACTTTGGCTTTGTTTGAATTATTGATTTATGCTTGTAAGGAGCTTGAAGATTGTCTTGTGAATGAACAATGTACAATATAAAGTTCTCCAAACACTTTTTACCAGATAACTGGAAAAATCTTTAGACTAACAAAGGTAGTACTTGGAATGATTCTCATTTCTCTTCCTCAATCTTTATCAGTAACTTACAAGAAACATGCATGGCTGTTTTTGTTGTTGAGTTGTTTTTCAGTCATGTCTGATTCTCTGGGACCCCATTTGGGATTTTCTCGGCAGACATACCGGAGTAGCTTGCCATTTCCTTCTCATATTACAGATGAGGAAACTCAGGCAAACAGCTTAAAGTTACTTTCCCAGGGTAACATAGCTAGTAAGTGTGTGAGACTGGATTTGAATTCAGGAAGATGAGTCTTCCTGATTCCAGGCCTGGTGCTCTGTCCCCTGTATCACCTAGCTGCCCCATTCATGGCACATTTTTCCAATTAATAGATAGCATGAAGTTTGGAAGAATAACTCATATTGGATAATACAGCAGGGGACCAAAATGATGTAACAGGGGAGGACAATGGGGTTAATATAAAAAAAAGATGAAATTTAACTGAGGTAAATTAAAGTCCTACATAGTTAGATCCAAAAAAGGTAGTTGTAAATATAGGATGGGATTGTATGGCTAGATGACAATTGAAAAAGAAGAGAGTTTTAATTGAATGCCCAGGGCAGAGGAGGTCAAGGCCAAGCAGAAGGTGAGCAGACCTGATCCCAAGTCTAGGATGAGGCTGTTACCAGAGTGTCCACAGGGTACACATGAGCTAAGGTTAAGATGAGAATGTGAAAAGGTACTTGGAACCGATGGAATGGGTCAAAATATAGGGAGCCAAATACAGGGAAGGGGCGTGCAATTACAGCTTTCCATAGGCTGAATTCCTTTTGATTCTGGATGCTGCTGACCCATTTGGTCCCAGCTACCTTCTGCTGACTCCAGTCGCCCCTGACCAAGATCCCCTGAGACTCCTTCTCACTGAGATTGTCTGCTTCTTGGAAGCCCAGAATTGGATGTTCGTTTTCTTGTTCAATCTTCCAGTCCCCTTATTCCCCTGCTAACACCTCATGCTAGTTTCAGCATGACTCGTATCAATCCATATTCACATTTTCTTTTTGATTTCGACTCTAACGTTTCCTCAGCAGTCATTTAAATTGTAGCTTATTTGAAAACGGAGTTTCCCTCCTTAAGCAGCTCTTTGATTTCTAAATCTAGTAGGACCATTTGGTATCCTCAAAGTCCCATTTCATCTGCTGGTCCCTTTGTTTACTGACTGGCTTATTAGCTGCGCTGCACTAGGCACTGTGAGGTGATACAAAATAAGTTAAAGACATGATTGGCATTCTCCAAGTCCCAACACCACCTCGGTGCCATTATCTTCTCTCGTCTTCATTTTTCCTCTCCCCACATATCCAATAATGTGCCAAATCTTTTTGTTTCTCTGCAACAGGACCTCTTCCATTATGTCCCCTTCTTCATAGTTTCACAGCCACCAGCCTAGTTCAGGCTCATTGCTTGCCTAGACTACTGCAATAGCTTCCTATCGGGTTTTCCTACCTCAGACTCCTCTCCATCCTGCTCTTTCTTCAGACCACTGAAAGGATCTTCAACAGCACAATTATGACTATATCACCCTTTCTTACTCCTCCAACCAATCAATTCCTCATTTTCCTATTAGCGCTAGGCTCTCCCATTAGGCAGCAAAAGCTCTGGCCAGGCTGGCCCTTTCCTACCTTTCCAGCCTCCTTCCACTTCAGTCACATCCACATACTTACTTTCCATTGTGTGAAGATCATAAACAAAGGGGCATTGGAAAGGAGGGAGGTGAGTACCCATGCAGGGCCATGATGAGGACACTAAGCAAATGGCCAGAGGGGGCAGAAATCTCACCCGTCCATGTGTGCAGTACTCGTTTGCAGTGGGATGGACAGAGAGAGCAAGGCTGTGGGAAGAAAACTACAGGAAGTGACTGGTTGTGTGTGTGTGTGTGTGTGTGTGTGTGTGTGTGATGCATACACTCATACCTATATGTATATATGTTCATATGCTTCCTGAAGTCTTCTCTTGATATGTGATATGACATGCATCTTGGATGCCAAGGATTGAGATGTTATTTTCTCAATATGTTTGCTTTGCACCTCCATCCCTCACCTTCCACCACCATATATATATATATAATAGATAATGCCTCCTGGACAAACTCTAGCAAGTTCTAACTTGCATTTTCATCACACTTATTTCAAATTCCATCCAGGTATGTGATGTTAGAACAAACAAACAATCCCTGTGTGGAGAACACGTTTATCTTTTTGTTCTAGAAACTTAGGCACAGATCAACTTTTGTTACTGAGTTTGTTTTGAACCCTTTCTTGGAAAATGAATGGCAAAGATAGCCTAAGATCTGGGTCCTGGTTTAGCAAAGAATATAGTAGGAAAGTCTATTAGTGACCTTCCCAAGTAAGATGGGCATCTCTGCCATTTATGTCTAACTGACTTCTTCAGCAATATCTAATTGATGCCAGCTTTGAATGATAAGGGAGAGGGGTGATCAATGGGGACAGTAAATTATAACAAGAATAAACACTCATTGAGAAATTTAAGAGAAGTAAGAGGAGGGGATTTGTAACAAAGAGCAAAGATTCATGGGGATGTTAAACCTTCCCGGACTTCACCTGAATGTAATGACCAACCTTGCTTCCAGAAGGCTGGTGAGAAAACCTTCTGTCCTAATGGTAGATGCCAGGCATTCAGTGCTATGTATGTGGCATCACTACTGGTCAGTATGATTCTTTTGCTTAATTGTTTTTTTCTGTTACAAGGAAAGGGGGGAGGGTTAGAGATGGAGAATAACGATAATGTAAAAATGTAAAAGCCAATGTAAAAAAAAATATCCCACAGTGGCTCCAGGAGCTTGCTGATGTGCTGTTTGCTCCTGTGACAGAACCACGTCTGCCCGTTCTTTGCTCTCTTGTCCACGGTCTCCCTGCAGGTCGCCATGAGGGGCCCACCCACTGAACTGGAGTATTTCTTGGCCCTTTTATGTCATAGTAATGGAGCACTTGGGCCATCCTCTGGTTAGTCTGTGTTCTCACCCTATAACCCTCCCATGTTCTTTCCCATTCATACCTTTCTTTCATGAATTCCTTCATATTGCTTCTCCAACACGATTCCCTGTGTAATTCCAAGCTTTGCAGCCTGTTCCTGTCCGCTGTGTTCCTCCCCACTCCCCTTGGGGTGGTTCTCAACGTCAGATTCTTCTCGGACTGTGGTGTTGTATGACTCACAGCTGCACAACAGGTACAGGAATGAGACTGCTGTGTTAAAAAGATGAGCTTTGCTTTCGGGGACAATCTTGGAGGAACTTTTCATTTCCCCAAATAGAATTCATCCTTTTCTTCTCTATTCTGTTATATGACTATGATTTTATATATTGCTGGATAAGTTGTAGAAGTTGCCTATTTGGCAGCATGTAAGTATTCTGCAACTTGGGGCTTTCTGAGAAGATAGGTGAAACTCAGTGGAGATTAGGGATCTGCCAATATCTTAGAGACTGATGTGATGATCAACCCAAAGTCAGATCCAAACAGGGGTTTATGGAGGACCTCGCCATCGCTAGGGAATCGCTTCTCAGCTTGGACTCTCCCCTGGCCTTGCTCCATAATAGTACGATGTCTTTGGTTAGCACATGGCTCCCTGCTCGAATCTTCGCTTGATAGTGACGAGCAGGTCACCAACCCAGGCTGTCTCTATTTTATCTGTCAAGGAGTCTTGTATATGAGAGAACCCTTATTAATGTATGATTGTCCCCTTGGAAGGAAGAAAGGAATGAAATATTTATTAAGCTACATGTGTGCAAACCACTGGAGACAAAAAGAAAAGTCACAGTCCCTGCTGTTCCTAACAGGAGGATGGCCCAGATGGAAAGGTCCCGTGCTCCTTTGGGTGTAGCAACAAAGGAGATGGTAATGTCTTTTCTTTAATGTCATTTCCACTGACAAAACGATATTATTTCTGATGTTAAGTCATTTCACAGAGCCAAGGACTTTGTTGACAAGAACTTTCTGAGCCTTCAGTCACTGTGGCGGGAGCACCTGCTGGACCCGTTGCCAGGCTACAGCTCCATAGGGGTTGTTTTCCAAGATGCTGGCTGAGGGCTGTTGTCTAGGAAGAAAGGAAGGTGGGAGGGAGGGAGGAGGGAAGGAAGGAAAGAGGAAGGAAGGTGGGAGGGATGGAGGAGGGAAGGAAGAAAAGAAGAAGGAAGGTGGGAGGGAGGGAGGAAGGAGGGAAGGAAGAAAAGAGGAAAGAAGGAGGGAGGGAGGAGGGAAGGAAGGAAGGAAAGAAGAAGGAAGGCGGGAGGGAAGGAAGAAAAGAGGAAAGAAGGAGGGAGGGGGGAGAGAAAGAAGGAAAGAAGAAGGAAGGTTGGAGGGAGGGAGGAAGGAGGGAAGGAAGAAAAGAGGAAAGAAGGGAGGGAGGAGGGAAGGAAGGAAAGAGGAAGGAAGGAGGGAGGGAGGAGGGAAGGAAGGAAAGAGAAAGGAAGGAGGGAGGGAAGAGGGAAGGAAGGAAAGAGAAAGGAAGGAGGGAGGAAGGGAAGGAAGAAAATATTAATTTTTTTATTTCTAGCAGTTTTATAAATAATAAATACCTTACATTTAAGTATCAATTAAGGTTTATGAAGTAAATTACATACTTACGAAATTTGATATTCTCAAGAACTGTGTGAGATAGGTAGTATAAGTATTATTATCCTCATTTTATAGATGAGGAAACTGAGGCTTAGAAAAAATGCAGTGATTTGTTCAAATTAGTACAAAATTAAATCCGGGTTTTCAAAAGAAAGAAGGTTCCCCTTTTCAGTATATTGCATTGCCTGTCTTCTCACCACTTCCTTATTTATAGAGTATTATTATTGATCAAAGGCAGAGTCTTGGAAGGGACCCCTGAAGCTGTCTTATCCATTTAATTGATTTTTATACAATTCAGTTTCATTTTATTTTCAGCCGCAGATTCTTTTCCTCTCCCTCCCCCTCCCCACGCTGAAAAGGCAAGAAAGACAAAAGCACTCACAAAGACATAGTCATGCAAAACAAACTCCCACCTTCGCCTAATCCAAAAGAAGAAAAAAAAAGGAAGAAATAGAAGAGAATATGTTTTAGCCTGCCCCCTGAGTCTGTCAGTTCTATATCTGGAGGTGGACAACATGTTTTATCCCCAGTTCTTTGGAATTTTGGTGGAACATTATGTTGAAGAGAGTTCTTAATTAAGTCTTTCAATGTTGATTGTCTTAACAATACAAAACAAACATTTATTAAGTTTGTGTTATGTGCCAGGGACTGTGTTAAGAATTGTAAAGATATTATCTTCTGTGATCCATAAAACAGCCTTGGGAGGCAGGTACATTTATGATGCCTATTTTGTGGTTGAGGAAACTGAGGCAGACATTAGGCATTGCTCCCCCACTGATAACTGAGAAGGCTAGACTGCAATGACTTGTCCAGGGTCACACAGCTAGTATCTGAGACACGATTGGAACTCAGATCTTCTTGACTTCAGGTCTGGAGCTCTACCCACTGTACCACCTAGATCCCTCAACACCTTAGTGTAACCTCTCTGAGCACCAAAGTCATTTTTTAATGCTTCTCTGCCAGTTGTCATGTGACTTGCATAGGGTCACACAGCCAATAAACTTCTAAGGACCAATTTGAACAACTCAGGTCTTCCTGTCTCCAGCGCTCTATCCACTGCATCACCTAGCTGCCTCTGCCCTTGGGCTCAGGGTCCTGGGCTGTCTCCATTAGGCTCTGAAGGGAGATAACAGTCAAGGTGGTAGCCATGCTCTAGCCTGCCTGGTACATGCTGCCTCCTGCTTCTTCCTCAGCTAGGCTGACTTGCCTGCTCTCTGGGTGGCAACTGGTTGCCACTTGCTGGGGATGGCTGGCCCCTTGTCTGTAGAGTTGCTCCCCCATTGACAGCTGAGAGGGCTAGGCTGAATGACCACTTGTGTATGTTGTGAACTATTGGTATCAAACTCGAACAGAAATAGGGTCATTGAGCCATACACAGGGATCCCTGTAGACTACATATTGAATTAATTTTAAAATGTCATATTCTCAATAATTTGGAACTGCATACTTGACACCTCTGTTGTCAGAAAACAATTGACCTGAATGACCTCTCAGTTTGGAGATTTTGTGAGTGTGTGACTCTCATGACCAATACAACACAAATTTGTTTTGCTCAACTCTTCTCATTTGTTACAAGGGAGGACTTTTATTTGCAGAGGGCAAGTGATAGGGATTCAAAGAAGGAAAGAACAAAAGTCATATCAATGAAATTATGTATATACCTATATACACAATATACATATACACACATATATACATGCACACACATATATGTATATGTATGCAATATGTATATATAGTCTGGAGGGTACACAGACCAGAAAATATTACCATGTTCACCTTAAATAAATTAGTTGTACATGGTAGATTCACAGTTCCACATGTCTTTTACCATCCTTGGTATCTGAAAATGTTCATGTTGATGTCAAGTTCACAATGAAAATATTTATTAAAAAAACTTGTTCTTTCAAAAACAACAACAAAAAGTTTGCTAGGAAAATCTTTTCAGATCTCTTACATCTCTTGTCTTGCTGTTGCCCTCCTTCAAGTGTAGTCCCTAAATTCCCTCTCGATGAATTTACTTGGCTGTGTCTCTCACTAAGATTTTTGAAAATTGGCTTCCCCTTCTACGACTTTTTTGCTACATGTAAAATTATATTGCTCATAATCCTCCGCATTCCTTCCTCATAAGATTTTTAAAATTATTTTTTTATTTTGAACCATTACTGCACTTGGTACTTGGATTTATCCACATGGAAAACAAGTCAAATGGTTGTTAAGTATAAGGTGGTTTTTAGGCTCTTTTCATTTCCTTGTTATGGCAATTCATTCAGTTAGAATTAAATGTAGTAAGTGATAATGTCTTTTTCTCCATTCGTTTCCTCTTTGTCAGTGTCAGTACCTGTAAGTGACATATGAATGACCTAAGCAGTGAGTCCGGCCAGAATTGTATGAATCTTGTGTTCTTCTGGGATAGGTCTGGCTTAGACCAGTTTGCTGGTTCAGGGTCAGAATTAGAACAAAATGAGAAACTCATAGATAATCAAAGCTTAGCAAAAGAGAATTTACCTAAAAATAGCTTGTAAATTATACTCAGCAAGGACACAGCACTGGTTCAAGTCAACACCTGTGGTGTGTTATATAAAAAGTGCAAGGCATTCCTTTTTGGTGATTGGACAGGGATGTGACTTTTTTTCTTTTTAAAAATTCATTTTACATTTATTTTTACGTGTTTTTTAACATTCATTTTTAAAAATTTTGAGTTTGAAATTCCCTCCAGCCCCACCCCCACCCACTGAGAAGGCAAGCAATATTATGTCAATTACACATTTGAAATAATGTAAAACATATTTCTGTATTAGCTGTTGCAAAAAAGGCAAGAAAAATAAACTGTAAAAAAATATATCTAGGTCTGCACTCAGAGTTCATCAGTTCTCTCTCTGATGGGGACAGCAGTTTTCATCATGAGTCCTTTGAAATTGTCTTGGATCATTGCCTTGATCTGAGGAGCTAAGTCTTATGCTTGATCATTGTTCTGATATTGCTGTTACTGTGTAAAGTTGAAAATAGTAACAGATATGTGTGTGACATTATTTGATCTACAGAAATATACAGAAGTATATTTACTTCTTTATTATCCCGAGTCACAGTGGATGTTTTGTTGAAGCTTAATAAAGATCAAAATGACAATATTTGGTACTGATATGGATTCCAGATTCTCTTGCAATAACAACTGTATAGCTAGCTCCTCAGGGCTCCGCAGTCTACAGGTTGGGAACTGCACTCTAAGGATATCAGAAATCGAACCCTCTAACCTGAGGTCTGGAAACTTGGTCTTTAAGAAATATTTGGATAATTATTTCAATCATACTTGGTTTCCTTTGTAATCCTACTTATTTTGTTTTATGCATTTAAAAACGTGACCCCAAGGAGGGGCCTAGAGGCTTCACCAGACTGCTGGCCAAGGGGTCCAAGACCCAGCAAAGGTGCCTGGGACCCAACGAAGGTGCTGAACTGCAAAGTTATAACTAGCAATTTGGGCTCATGGGGGCAAGTTGTTGGAAGAGGGAGGCAGACGTCATGGTTGAAGAAGGGGAGGAAATTTGCACCTCCCAGACCACTGCTACTGGGGGCTGATCTGGGCACAAGAGCTCATGTGGGTGCAACAGCTGGATTGAGGAAGCCAGGCCCCAGCCCAGTATTATTGCTGTCCTCTGAATGTTATACTCTGGGGCAGGGTGAGTGGCCCTGGTAGTTATGGCTCTGCATGAGAGATCCCTTGGAGTTTGAATAAGCAGGTAGGCTTTTAAAGCTGCAGCCAGAAGGGAATTGGGGTTGGGGGAGGAAGCAGAAGTCCAAAGTTTCCTTTGACCCCAGGAGTGCTGCTGGAGGAGACAAGTCTACACTTCAGGGCACTGTGGTGGGGAGCTATGTTGGGTGGACAGTGGGCTCCAAGAGAAGGGAGGAGAAAGTATACCCTGAACAAACTTTGTCTCCTCTGTAATTTTGCCAAGGACCAACTAGTTCCTATTACTTCTTCCAGAGGCCCAAATCATTTTCAGAAGAGATCCAGGAAGCCTGAAGGCCAAGCTCTGTCTCCTTTAGTGAAGAAGCCTTTCTTTTGCCTGCCCTGTAGAGCCTGAGATGACTGAGAGGCCTGGGGTGAGTACCATCCAACTTCCCTGCCTGTTTTGGCACCTCCATCCTCAGAGTTGGGATTTGAACTCACATGGCAATCTGGCCTGAAGATCTCTCTACCCCTTCTCCTGCCAGGCCTTGTGACCTAGCTCCTGGGAAAGCTTTATAGCAACTGACCCAGAGTTAGCTTCAGCTGGGCATGGCAAGCAGGTTTGCACAGATATCGTTTGTGTTGTGAGTGACTGAGAGAACATTCATGGTGACTAGTGTACTCTTAGAGGCAGCTAGATAGCTCAGTGGATAGAACTCTAGGACTGCAATCAGGAAGACTTAAATTTAAAACCAGTCTCAGACACTTTCTAGCTGTGTGACCCTGGACAAGTCGCTTAACTTCTGTTGGTCTTAATCCACTGGAGAAGGAAATGGCAAACCACTCCAGCATCTTTGCCAACAAAACCCTGTGGACATTAGGGGACATTGGGGTCACAAAGAGTTTGGCACAACTGAACAACAATGACAACTGTACTCTTACCAGTAGGATTGGTGACCATGTGAACTCCGGGTGGCAGGGCTGGGGAAATGGGCTAAGGAGACACTGGGGGGCTTCAGGTACCTGCCTGTTGGGGCTGCCATCTGTTCTCATTGGAGAAGCTCTCCCCTTTACCAGGTACTGGCCTACCAGAAGTGGGAACAAAGAGTAATGACAAAATAATGACTCCCTGTCCCCACCTCCCCCCAGCGTACACACTGACCATGGGAAAGGCTTTGGGATTGAAGGACCTGGCTTCAGAGTCCATCTCTGCAGTTTATTACCTCTGGGATATAGGGCAAGTTAGGGAAGCCCTCTGGCCTCACTGGCCATGAGGGGTCGATACCAGGAGAGGGAGACTAGACTGTCTCAAAGGGCCTTTCCAGCTTGAGGTCTGTCACGCTCTGACTTGATGGCATTTCTGGATCTATGATCTTAAGTCACTTCATCTCTCTGGGCCTTTGTTTCCTCACCTGTAAAACGACAGAGTTGGACTATACACTCTCTAAATCTGTGATCCTAGCACTGTTTGGAGCTTGTCCTAAAACGATTGACACCAAGGCACCTGAAATATTGGGCATGTCAGTCCTTTGCTCTGTGATCTAAGTTCAAATTTAAGACATAAAGGAAACTTCTATCTTCAGTGCCATTCGAATCCAATTATTCCTAAATACAGTTTCAAGCCCGGCCATATGCCCCCCTCCCCAAGTGACAACAATAATAAGAAGTGATGGTTGTGAAAACTGGTAGTGGCGGAATGTTATAAGATGGCTGGAGTCAGTGAAAGACCGTCATTGGTGTCCAAACAGCAGCCCCCTGCAGCCACCCATAATGAAGCAGAAGTAGGAGAGGAAGGAAAGGGAACAAGCATTTATTAAATGCCTACTGTGTGCTAGGCACTTTACAAATATCATTGGTTAATCTTCACAAGAGCCCCAGGAGCTAGATGCTCTTATTGTCCATTTTACAGCTGAGGAAACAGAGGGAGGCAGCCAGAAAGTGACTTGCTCAGGGTCACAGAGAGTGGTTTTGAACTCAACTCTTGTTGACTCCAGGCACAGCATAATGTAGCTGTGCCTCAACTAATACTGACAGTTCTCCTAGTATGCAGTAGGTGCTTAATAAATGCTGACTACAGGAAAAAAAAGTTGCATTCCAGCTCCATGTTTTGGATATGTCAGTCACAGGAAATAAGTGAATGTCGGACGAGAAATTGCATTAATGTTCTACAGATGGGGTAATACTAAATGCTAAATGGAAAAGGTGGTTGGAAGAAAGAGAGAGAGAGGGAGGGAGGGAGGGAGGGACAGACAGAGAGAGACAGAGAGAGAGATAGAGGAGAGAGAGACAGAGAGAGAGGGAGGGAGGGAGGGAGGAGAGAGAGAGGAGAGAGAGAGGAAGAGAAAGAGAGAGACAGAGAGAGAGAGAGGGAGAGAGAGAGGAGAGAGAGAGAAGGAGAGAGAGAGAGAAAGAGAGAGGAGAGAGAGGGAGAGAGA
>NW_027186921.1:8291-38355 GCF_028583685.1 Petaurus breviceps papuanus | reverse complement strand
GTGCATACAGAGGGTACCGTAATGTAGTGTGTAGCACAGGGGATCACCTTCACTACAGTAGCAATCTCAATAGGGCTTATTTTCGGGGGAGGGCTTATTTTAGAGGAATCTTACACAGTAAGGGGAGGGCTTATTTTCGGGATAGGTCTTATTATTGGGGAAATATGGTAGATCTGCTTTTCTAAAGGAAAGCAACTCAAAATGGGTTCATAATCTTACTTTAATCAATCAAGCATATGTCATGTACCTAGTTCAGGGGAAGAGGTCAGCACCATGAACTTTAGAGAATATAAATGGAAGTTACAACAGAAAATAACACAATTCAGCAGACAGGACTATCAGCTGTCTGACCATTACATCCATACCTAGTTAGTTTCCAGAGAGGAAAGTACCAACATCTGGATTTTCAAAGCCGGGGGGCTCAACAGCTGCCCAGAGTCTCATCTGGCCAAATCACACAACTCTTCCCAAAGTGAGCCCCAAAGCAAAACTTCACAACAGGGTATATATAAGCCTTCTCCTGAGACAGAGAATGTCACAACCCTCTTGATCCACTGCCCAATCACAAAGTAACAAGGTGTGGGCATTCCTGAAAATCAAGCCTCCCTCCACTAGGCTCCATGTGACCACATTCAGCCTATTAGGGGACAGAGTATATTTTCAAATCAGGGAAGGTTTCTCAGATTACTTAATCTCAGATCACTTAAGCCTATCAAGGGGCCAAGGGGTAGGGAAGATCTTCACATTCCCATTACAATCAGTCTGTTAATATGTAAGTTAAAAAAAAGTGTTGCTCATCTGCATTAGAGGAGGGAATTTCCATATTAAGATTTCCCCATTGCAATGAAATAATGAATCTAGACCAAATAAGAAGGTAGGGAAAGATAATGAAAAGCACAGTGACTCTGTAGTCAGGGGACTTGGGGTCAAATCTTCTTCCTCCTCCTCCTTTCTTCTCCTCCTTTTTCTCCTCCTCTTCCTCCTTTTTCCTCTTCCTCCTCACCTTTTTTTTCTCTTTTTCCTTTTCTTCCTCCTCCTCCCTCTTCTCCAACCCTTTCCTTTACAGAGTAAGAAATGAAAGCTCAGAGAAGTTAAATGAGCTGCCTTAGAGCACAAAGGGAGTAAATATCAGAGGGGAGACCAGAAAAGGAGATATTCTACATACTTATATTTTCTAGGCAATTGAAACTTATCATTCCTAATGACAAGTTTATTTTTTTCCTTAGGCCCTCATCAGAATTTTCATTGCCAGTTCTTTAAGTGCTAAAATTATCTTTCTCTTCATATCTTACCTCATATTTTCAGGTTGATGGAAATTCTAAGACTTTTTGTTTTTTCTCTCATCCTGAGACCGTATTCATCTTATTAAGCCCATTTTCCCAAAACCACATATTACAATGACTCAGCTAGCTTCATGACCTTCATGACTCAACTACCTTCATGACCTTTTTTCTTGTGACTTTTTTCCAGTTAATGTGCTGCCCTCTTTTTAGGTGTTTGCAATGATGACCCAGATGATGATCTAAGGATGCAAAATGGTACCATCATTACAAATATGGATGACATTGGATTGTTTATCGAAAGCTGGGAAATTGATAAATTATTTGATGTTACAACAAGAAGACCTTTTAGAAATTGTACTGAAGATGATTGTAGTCACTGTGTAGAGCTGCTAAAGAAAACAGCTTTCATTCCATGCCATAAAAAAGTAAGTTGATTAAAAATAATAACAATAAATTGCCACAACTGAGAGTAACAACTAATGTATTCCTTTTTTAGGTATTGGTTTTCTATGGAAATCAGAATTATCCCATATCACGGTAGGAAGGACTTCACCTAAAATCCAGTCAATTAGTCAGTGAACATTTATTAAGCACCTACTATGTGCCAGGCACAATGCTAAGCACTGGGGATACAAAGAATGGCAAAAAATAAAAACGAATCATCCCTGATCTTAAGGAGTTCACAGTTAATGCGGGAGACAAGGGTTTCTTGTATAAGGTAAAACTTTAGCTGAAACTTGAAAGAAGCTGGGAAAGTGAGGAGGCAGAAACGAGGAGGCAAAAACAAGGAGGGGGATTATTTCTTGCAAGTGAAATAGTCCAGAGAGAGAAGAAAAGAGGGCCCAGGAGATACTTGGGTGATACCCACTGTTACTCCTTGAGATTTAGATGAAGATTCACCAAAGAGAACAGAGAAAGAAAGAGTCATCAGATAGGTGGGAAGGAACCACAAAAATAGAGAGAAGAGAGAATCAAGGATAAAAGGGTGATCAACAACAATGTCAAAGGCTGCTGGGAGGTCAAGAAGGATGAGGACTGAGAAAAGGCCATTAGATTTGACAATTAAGAGATCATGGGTAATTTTGAAGAGAGCAGTTTCAATTAAATGATGAGTTTTGAGGTCAGAGTTCAGAAGAGAGCAAGAGGATAGGAAATGGGGGCCTTCTCAAGTTTAGTCACAAATGGGAGGAGAGAAGTGGGAAGATAGCAGGATGAATGGATCAAGTGAGGTTGTTTTTGAAGATGGGGAATATATGAGTATATATTTAGGGAATAAGTAAAGAGAGATATTGAATAGTAGAGAAAGAAGAGTGATAGAGGGCAAAATCTATTGCAGAAGACAGGAAGAAATGGGATCACTTGCACATATAGAAGGGCTTACACTGACAAGGAGAAAGGCCACTTCTTACTGTAAAACAGGGGTGAAGGAAGAGATTATGACAGAAGACATCCAGTTCATTTTAGTGTGCATTATAGACTGCTAGGACTGCAGTAGGGAAATTTTTGTGTTCATCTCTTTGTTTTAGTCAGGACAGCATCTAAACTATTCTGTGTATAAAGCAGAGGTTCTTAACCTGAGGTTAAGAGCAGAGATCTGGGGATAGATTTCAAGGGACCTATGAGCTTAGATAGGAAAGATTAGACCTTTAATTTCATTAACACTTTACTGAAATTTAGAATTTCTTTCAGTTATGAAGAAAATAAATTTAAGGAGTCCATAGGTTTCACCAGTTAGCCAAAAGGCTTCATAACACATATACAAAAATAAACAGATATTGTGGTATAAAGGAAATGGATTCATTAGTATTGAGAACTCCCAGGAAATATCCCTCTACCAATGTAGATCAGTACCTTCTCTGAAAATTACAGTCTTAGAGACTTGTGTAGAGCACTGAAAGTGGAAGGGACTTGCTATCTTCACAAAATCAGTATGTGTCAGAGGCAAGAATTGATTGTATATCCTTCTGGCTTCAAGGCAACCTCTACTTCTGCTAGGTCATAATACTTAAAAAGAAATAAGAATCTCTAATCTCCTTTAATAGTTGTTTTTCAGTTGTGTCTGACTCTGTGACCCTTTATGGTGTTTTCTTGGCAAAGTTACTGTAATGGTTTGTCAATTCCTGCTCCAGTTCATTTTACAGATGAATAAACTCAGGCAGAAAGGGTTAAGTGACTTGCTCAGGGTCACATAGCTGGTAAGTATCTGAGGTTGGGTTTGAATTCAGGAAGATGAGTTTTCCCGACTCTAGGCTTGGCACTCTATCCACTGCATCACCTAGCTGCACAATCTACTTTGATAGCCTAATCTAAAAATTGAGTTAATTAAGAATTTAATAATTTTCTTAAGGAATTTAGAACATGAAGCAGTATGGTATCATAGATAAGGGGATGGTCTCAGGGAGACCTGGCTTCTGAGCCTGCCTCTGACACACACTAGATGTATGACTGGTGAGGTTACTTAAACTCTCAGGTCTCCAGGCAACTTTCTCAGGAAGTTCTACAGGAAATTAAGTTGCAGTGTTACCGATCTATTTTGATAGATGGGATTGCCTCTTGGAGTTACATACACCAATGAAATAACAGCTTAAGACCAAAATTGAAATAAAAATCCAGAACAAAATCCAGAATAAGCTTGGGCAGCTTGTGTCCTGCAGAAGTGTCTATAAAGTGGGGGCGGCTAGTGGCACAGTGAATAGAGCACTGGCCCTGGAGTCAGGAGGACCTGAGTTCAAATGTGAGCTGAGACACAAAACTAGCTGTATGATCTTGGGCAAGTCAACCCCAACTGCCCTTCAAAAAGCAAAAAAAAAGTGTTTATAAAGTGTTAACAGTCCTAGACCTTCTTGGTCTCCATCACTTCACCTTACATGATGGGTTTATGGGTAGACTTATGGGAAATAAGAGTAACCCAGCATGAAAAGATGTGAATAAACTGCAATTTGCCCTACTGAAATACAAACTTTTCAATAAGATGATGTATCCATTGCACTTTGGAATTTTGGATAGGGTTAATGTTTAATCTCCCCCTTGTCCACTCCCTACAACTTTGTCACATGCTTAGTACACTAAATTTTCTATATTTCTAACTTATTGAGTTTATATGAATTACATATGCTCCGAATAGCATATTCCATCTTAAAATTAATAGCAGGTCTAAAGAGAAATTACAAATTAATTTTCAATCTAGAAATCAAATGAAAGAATACAGAAAGTAAGGTCAAATCTAAGTTAAAGAAAAATATGGACCTTGAAGGAGGAATAACAAGTTTTGGATAGATGAAGAGTGATGGGAATATCATGAGAGAAAAGAGAAGAAAAGTAGAAGGTGGGTTAAAAAGAGTAAAGCTAATCCAGTTTTAATGTTTTTCTAGATTAAATGAGGTACTCCATAGATGCTAAAAAGGATAAAAACATAATTATGCTCAGACTGACCAAGTTATATAATTTATTTACATAGCTTGATATTAAAGTCATTTTGAAGAATATTTCATATCAAAATTTAATTAGTGATACCATGTATAATTAAAGCATATTTCAGGAGCTACACAGATGATCACAATCTGAGTGTCTGGAGAGAAGACAGAATTAGAAAAGGGGCAGTATCACAAAGTTGTATCTGTAGATCCACTTTTTTAAATTGTTTCTTTCCTAGCATGATGATGAATTTATGTGCAGTGACCTAGGCAATAGATATCTTACCCAGTATGTTTTCTATTACCACAAACCAAAGACCAAAGACAACTTAATATTTTCAATTATCTGATCATCTGTTTGAGTCTGTGAGGCTCCAGTGGTGGTGGGGAGGTCCTTAGATTTTTTTTTTTTGGCATGGATCCCTTTGGCAGTCTGGTAAAAATCTATGGGCTATTTCTCAGAATAATATTTTTGCATACAATACAGAAGAAACCTGTTATAGTGAAATACAGATATTAAGTTATTCAGAAAAAATAAGTTCACGGACTCCAGGTTTAGAACACCTGTATTAAGAGGATCAATAATGCATTTTTACTTGCAATACAAGTATGCAACTCAAAGCAACCCCAGGGCAATTAGAGTACTACCTAATATCAACTAAAGCATCTCTCTTCTCCCACTGCCTCCAACCTTCCATCTTTAGGTTTTGCCAGAGGAGTTTTGTGAGAAGATGTGGATCAACCATACATATTTTTGGAAGTATGAATGTGATGTATTGTCTGCATATGTAGCTTTGTGCAACAAATATGATATCTGCATTCAGTGGAGATCACCAGATTATTGTTGTAAGTATTCAGGACATACAGTAATTTTCTGAACACATAGTAGGCCCATAGAAATGGTTTTCTAAAATGAGTGATGCCTTCTACTTCTAAAATAACATCCCATCTTTTAGCATAAAAACCTAAAACAACTTTTTAAAAATTCTTCCTTTGTCAGCTCACTGCTAATGAGCAAAAACTCTAAAACATGGTAGCAGTGCCTTATGCAGTCCCAGTTATTTTTTTTTCTTTTGAAATGGAAGGTTTAACCTTAACTGTGTTTGCAATGATCTTCTCTCTCTCTCCTGGCTAAAAAAAAGTATGTAATCCCATAGCATATTTCAAGTATTCCTACTCCTGACCATATTTAGCAGAGTTCTGCAGCCTTTATTTCATGCCAGATGCAAATTATACTGAAACTGTATTTAGGTGCCTGTTATTCAAATTTCATTTAGACAAAACTAGATCAAGCTGAAATATGCATATCTAAGAACAACTTCTATTTCTTTTTCAGCTGTCACATGACTTAGCTTAGTACTGAAAATTGATGATCAGTACCTATTTGGTGATTGATTTCTTTGTGAAACTTCTTTTAATACCAGAGAATACATATGTTTCAACTCCAGTACTTCAAATACTTGTAATTTTCTTAATGTGGATACTCTCTCCACTGATGCAGATTGCAGGTCCTTCATGACTTAGAAGATGACATTCAGAAATTACTGTGACTAAAAAAAGATATAATTTTATGTCAGTTTGGTGTTAATTCTCCCTAAACTTAGCTAAACATTTCTCAGTTGGCTAGACCTGTCAGAATTTGTGCTCCACTGACATATTCTTCAACAGCCCATGCAGGGCCAGCTCTATGCCATGATAAAACACTGAAGACAGTCTTCAGTAAAGGAATACCAGTTAATAATGACTGTGATAGTAATAACAATAATAGTAGCAAGTATGTGTGATCACATTTGAACCTCACGACAATCTTGTGAGGAATGTGCTATAATTATCTTTAGTGAAGAATTTGAAGAAACTGAGGCTCACAGTTTCAGTGACTCTCTCTGGGTCATACAGTCATTATGTATCATAGGAGAGATTAGGATGCTGATCATGCTGGCTATAAGGAGAGGTCTCTACCACTATAGAAAAGATGTCAAACTCAAATGGATTAGTGGCCATCAATCCATATGGGGATATTCCACATTCACTTAATTTTAAAATGTAATTTAAAATGTAATGTTAACTATATTTTATTACTTATTTCATTAAATATTTCCCAATTACATTTTAATCTTGTTCAGACTGCACTCAGGGGTGTTGTAGGCTGCACATGGTCTGTGGAATGCGTGGTTGAAACTGGTGTCCCTACCACATACAAAAGGGCTTTAGATATGCAACTTGCTGATTTTTTTTTAAAGAACTTATGATTTGTTTTTGACTTCACAACAGTTATTTATCACTGACTGAAAATCGCCAAATTTTACTAAGGGTTCTAGTGTCATTTCATGTGGGAAAAATGGTTAAGTGAATGCTTAATAAATTTTTTTCTATTGAATTGAATTGCATCACCCTCAAACCCTTTTATCTTACTTACAGCTTTGAGTTGTCCTGAAGGGATGGAATATCGGCCTTGTGCTCAATCTTGTACAGCCAAAACATGTCAGAACAAATGGTTCTTTGAAGAAGAGTCATCTTGCCAACATTTGAGAGAAGACTGTGTGTGCACAAATGGAACTGTTCTTCATAGGCCAGACTCCATTCTGTGTATTCAAGAGGAAAGATGTGGTGAGTAGCAGTGCAAAGAGATTTTGCAAGCATTTGATTTGTAAAAACTAATTACATTAACTTTTCTTTCCTTAGAACACTTATAGGAATAGACTTGGAGCCAATGGAGATAAAAGTGAGGAAAAAAAGAATGAAGGTGGGGGCAGGAAAAAAAATTATTTGATATAACTTTAAATGAGGTAGAAGCTTAATAAGCTTCAAAGGTGAGACATTTTCTTCTCAGCCTGTAATGTAATACCAAGCAAAGGCAACTTCCCAGGTTCAAAATACCAGCATAGGTGCTCTCTATTTTATTCAGTGACAAACCAAGAACAGAGAAGATCAAAACATGACATCATTCAAAATACAGCATTTACTAAGTGTGATTAAATAATCTCCAAGGACTACCCCACCCCAGGATCTTCCAATCATTCAATCAATTACAAAGTCCCGGTTCTAAATACTACTCCACCCCTAGGCTATACCTTCTTTTGGTCCACCACAAAACCCCTCTTCTCAAATGGAGATTATTTTCCAAACATAGGTAAAGTACCTTCATTTGTCAATCACAGAGCACAATAAGGTCAAAAGTTCCCCACCCCTAGGATCACAATTGAATCTACCCCAGAGTTACATCAAGTTTAAACACAGCACTTAATACCCAAATGGAGGTCTTTTCTTCATCTTGACACGAGGCAAGTTCTCAGCAATCTTAGTTCCTGGGGAGACAAGGCTTAGCAAGGCCATAAGATACATTGCCAGTCCCTTCATGAATTTATCCTCTGTCTGTAGAACAGTCCTAGAACCCCTGAACACATTAGCAAAGCCCTCTCCCAGGATTTCTGTAAACATACAACAAGAAAATCCTTCTTCAGGGCTTCTGAACCAACAGAAAGGCTCCCAGACCCCTGCAACAACAGCACTGTCCTTCACCAGTGGACAGTATTCATTCTGTCTGCCGGACAGTCTCCAGACCCCTGCAACAACAGTACTGTCCCTCACCAGTGGACAGTATTCACTCTCTGTCTGCAGGACAGTCTCAGGCCTTCTTAACCAAATGCCAGGTTCCAGGACTTCTTCAACAGGACAGTCTTTCACCAGTGGACAAATCTGGCAAAATAACATCAAAACAGACAGACAAAGTACCAGCAAAACAGCCATGTCTCCTCAGTCCTTGGCAGCTCAGGGGGCAGGTCTCAAAAGTCCAGGGCAATTCAAAGCGGCCACCAGCAATCTCTTAGTCTCTCTCTCTCCACGAGGTGCTGCTTCCAAAAAGAACTTCCGCCTCTCTCTTGTCTCTCCAAATCTACATCACCAGCTCCTCCCACTTCAGGACTTTCTTTTCACATCAACAAGCCCATCCCACAGGTGGGATTAACAAACTCTGGGTTTTAATACAATCAATTTGAAAACCAAGCCAATACAGGGGAATCTTTAATTGCCATTACTATCACACAGCCTCACATCTAAAGATAGGTTATTTTATCAACTTCTCAAGCCACTTTTTCTTCATTATGCCAGCAGATGAAAATAGTACAAAATGTAGGACTTTCCTGCTCAACATTGTATTATTAAGCCATTAATTTTATGAATTTCTCATCTTTTTTGGCTGTCATAAAATCAGGTTTCAGATTATCATAGATAATAACCATACAGTTTATAACTAGAAGGAACCTTACAGGACTTCCATCCAACTCATTCATTTTAGAGATGAAGAAACTGATGACCAAACAGTTTCAATGACATATGCAAGATCACACAGTGTTGTTGGTAGAATTTGAACCCAAATTTCCCTGACTGTTAAGTTCAGCACTCTGCTTACTTTACCATACTACCTCTTCTAGCATTAGATGGTCAAAAGGGATGAATCCTACACAGAACAACTGGGATATAGCTATTGACTGACAAGTTAGGGAGGAAGGATGGTGGAAATGAAATACACATTAGAAACAAGCTTGACATTTTAAAAATTGTGTGCACAAGAGAAGACAAAACCCAGAGGCATGGCGATATATATTCCCTTTAGAGCTAGTGAAATCTGGTAATGATGATGTACATTCAACGCCAGGGAATGAGAAGGCTGATTCACTTTTGGAGTCTCTACTTCTGTTAGTGTGTCAAAGGTTCACAGTTTTTTCCACAGTAACATTTCTATAAAAAAGAAAAACTATCTACATCATAGACATGATTTGTGTTTATATAGTGTTTAACAGAGCCCTTTCCCTACATTGTTTTATTTTATTGTCATGGAAGTCATGGGAGGTAGAAGATGTTAGTATTTATTAGCATGCCTATTTTAAAGACAAGGAAACTTAGGTCCAGAGTGATTAAATGATCTACTCATGGTTACTTCGGTAGAAAGCAGCATAGCAGAACCTGATTCCAGGTCCTCTGACTCCAAAGCAAATTTCTTTCCACTATACCATAACCTCCTAATTGTAATCATCATTTAATTATGCAAGCACTTCACATATATGGAGTGTCCCAAATATCTTAGTGTAGTTTGGGATATGCTGAATTATTTCCTTGGATTATCATAATAACTCTTAGAGGTATTATTATCAATCCCATTTTACTGATGAGAACCTTCAACCTCTCAGAGGTCTGTAGTCACCTAGCTTTGAAGTCAGGTCTCAGCTCTCAATTAACTAAACCATCTGACGCTAAAATATTTTTGTTTTTATAGAAGAGATACCATGACCTTAAAAAATTAAAGTCATTTTCTCCTTATTCTCTAGTTCTGTTTATTTGTAGCAATTTGTCATTTTGAAAATATCCATTTCCTAGACTTAGGGAGATAGTGTGGTAGGGTGGAAAGAAGACCAGATTTAGAGTTAGAGGCTCTGGTTTTAGATCTTGGTTTTATATTTCATGTTTAACCTTGGACAAGTCACATAACCTTTACAGATTTTAGTTTCCTTATTTGTGATGTAAAAAGGTTAGATTAGAAGATCTATAGCTCTAAATCTATGAGTCTATGATTCTAGAATGAATTAGATACTGGAATGAATTAGATTCAGTGAGCCTTACACCCCTACTCCCTCATTTTACAGACAAGGAGACTGAGCCCCAAAAGGTTAAATTATTCTCACAGGTTCATACAAAAGAAAAGAACAGAGCTGTGATTTCCTTTGAATTTCTTAATAAAATAAAAATTAATTAAATTATAAAATTAAAATGCATAAAAGACTTATTATTCCCATGAATTCATTTTTTTTCTCTATGCAGTTGAATCTCAGAATTATTTATCCAGCCCTAGCCTCTCCCCTGCACGCCAGTCCCAACCCCAACTGCCTATTGGATATCCTTTATACGTCTCATACTGAGCATTTGTAGAACTGAACTCATTATCTTTTCTCCTAAACTCTTCCTACATCTTCACCTCCTTATTACTATTGAGGTTACTACCATCCTTACAATCCAGGCTTGCACCGCTCGTTCTCTCCCAGCTCTCACATAAAATCAGTTGCCAAGTTCTGCTGAGTCTACCTTTACAACATCTCTCAGGTACTCCCCCTTCTTTCTGCTGACATTGCTATTACTCTGGTAGAGATTCTCATCATCTCGTACTTGGACTTCTGTTGTGACCTAGTGGTTGAACTCCCTACTCAAGCCTTCTCTCACTCTAGTCTATCCTTCCCACTCAGCTATCATGTATATCTTCCTAAAGGCGAGTCTGACCATGTCTCTCCCTCTTCCCTCCCCCAATTTAATAAACTCCAGAGGTTCTTTATCACCTCTAGGATCAAATATAAACCTTTATGTTTGGCTTTTAAAGACCTTCATAACCTGACTCTTTCTTATGTTTCTAGTCTTCCATCCACCCCTCATCCTATCTTTCTCCTCCTCCCTTCCCCATACACACTCTGTAATACAATGATGCTGGCCTCCTTCCACATGATATTCCATCTCTGGACTTTGTAAATTTTAATCAGCTGTTCTTTATCCCTGGAATTCTCCCCCTCCTCATTTTTGCCTCCTGGTTTTTAGGCCAGAGCTAAGCCAAACCCCCTTAATACTGGTGCCTTCCCTCTGGCATTTTCTCCATTCTATCCTTTCTACATCTGGTTCATATATAGGTATTTTGCATGCTGTCTTCCTTGTTATACTGTGAGTTCCTGGAGACTAGGGTATTTTTTGTTTTTGTTTTTATTTTTGCCTTTGTTTGCAAATACAGCACTTAGCAAAGGGCCTGACACATAGTAGGCTCTTGATAAATGTTTGTTGACTTGATTTGACTTGAATTATACATAGTAAAAAAGAAAAAAAAATCCCAGAACTCTCAGAAAAGAAAATTTGTGGCCATGTACCAAAGGAAAAGTTTTATTATATTGGAAAAGATAAGACTTTAAGCTCAGAAATGGTGAAATAATAGCTGGTATCTGTATAATTCTTGAAGTCATGAAAAGCATTCATCTGATCTGACACAGCTGAGAGGTAGGCACTGGATGTGTTACTCTCCCCATTTTGAAGATGAGGAAACAGGTTCAGAGAAGTAGGGTGATTTTTCCATCACCCTGTGAATAAATGTCAGTGGGAGAAGAGTCTTGGCTTTGGAGTCAGAAAAGTTTGGGTATGAACCCAAGTTTTTCTGACTCCAAAGCCAGTACTCTTTTCTTCTAGAAAATATCTTACCTCTTTTTGAAATCTTAGGTATGGAACTTGAGCTAATGATATTGCCTCTTGTTCTATGTTAGAATGTAGAATTCAACCCTGTAGATCATTTTTTTTTTGCTTTTTCTAGCACTCAGATCAGGACAGTTGTAACACCATTTATTTCTGTTAGCATGTACTGACAGTAAGGGCCAACCCCGCTCTCCTGGAGAGGTTTGGAATGGGTCAGAGGAAGGATGCTGTCTGTATCAGTGTTTGGAAAATGGGAACATCATTCCTCTGGAGCCTGATTGTAGTGAAGAGTTGTCACCAACATGTGAAAGAGAAGGAGAAGTGGTCATCACCATCACAGATGTGCAGTCCTGCTGTCCAAAGAAAGTGTGTGGTAAGTATGTGGCAGGTGGATTTTGACTTCTCAAGAAAAGTGGGCATTCCTTCTGGGAAAGCAGGTGTTCACGAGCCCCTTATTTTGCCTATGTTTTATGTGGCACTAGAATTCAGGCCCTCACCTTTGGGCCAATCCTAAAGGCCAGCTCAGCTGTCCAAAAGCAAGCTGTTCAGTAGCTTGTTTATTTAAAATAAAATCCCAACCATATTCACAAATTCAGGAAGGAGTTTTCTATTTGAACATTAATGGATGACAATCTAAATTTTCTGGAATGACCTTCACTTTCTGAACTATGAAATTTGGGGATACTTCCTCTTCTTTTTGCATATTACTTATTTGGCGGGGGGGGCATGTAAGCATATATTAGAAATAGTTTATTCCTCCAAGTTAGAATGGGATGATAAACTCTTACATTCATGAAAATCTGGACCTCATTTCTTTTTTTTCTTCAGACTGTGACATGACTTTATGTGAAACTGATATTCCAACTTGTAAAAGTACTGAAAAATTATTTGTTGGCTACAGGCCACTTCACTGCTGCCCACAATACCAATGTGGTAAGTAATACCTCAATATATACATATGCACACATAAATACAACACACACATGCACACACAATACATGTATACATACACAAATATATTTATACAATATTATATATACACACACATGCACGCACAATATGTACATACCTATACACAGAATAATGCAAGAACAGATTTGTGTATATGTGCATTCAGCTATACATATAAACACATACTCATATACATACACACACAAGTACACTACATGGAAATATGGCTACATATACAAATAAACATATATTATACCATTTTATGATATATTTAAGCTATTTGAACTATTAAAGCTATTAAGGCTTATATATTTATATATCTCTTTAAGTGAGTGAAATACACCATCTGATCAGAGTAGTGGATTCTTTTGTCATTCTTTGAAACACTTAGGAAACTGATCTGTTTATTTTTCTAAGGGCAATTTCACTTTTTATTTTTTGTTTTTTGGAGGGGGGAAGGCAGGGAAATTGCGGTTAAGTGACTTACCCAAGGTCACTTGGCTAGTAAGTTTTAAGTGTCTTGAGACACTTAAATTTGAAGTCAGGTCTTCTGACTCCAGGGCCAGTGCTCTATTCACTGCACTACCTAATTGCTCCTTTTATTTTATTTTTTAAAAATTACTTTAGGCATATAGAAATCTTATCTGTTTCTACTAATACTAGGGTCTGTAAAACTAGTTAATCATCACAATTCTAACATCAAACTAATATTGCTATAGCTAATCACAATATTAGCCTCAGAAAGAAAGAGAAGGAAACACATCTCCTTTCCCTTAGTAGAGGTGGATGACTGTGGGTACAGAATATTGCATATAATTTGTTGGTCAGTTACTGCTTAAATTTGATAGTGTATATTGGAAAAGAATTGGTAAAGATATTTAATAAAGAGAAATGAATAAAAGTTGTTAATTGGGAAATTGCTATTTTTTTGAATCCAAAGAAAAATAAATAAAACCATCTTGCTTTATTTTAGCATTATTGTACCTTTATTTTTGGAACAAAATTTATTTGTTTTTCTGTAGAATGTGACATTTTGGCTTGTCCTGATGCTCCACAATCAGAGTGCAGGGAAGATCAATTTGAGATTCAAGTTCAGCAGGGAGAACCTTGCTGTTTCTCCCCTTTTTGTGGTAAGATATTTTTAGTATATTGTACTTAAGGGAAGAAAAAATCAGATAGGGATACTTTCATTTGATATTGATTTTATGAAACTTGTCACCAAGTATCATGATCTTTAAATTTAGGGACATCTGCATAAAGCTGTTAAAACTAGTGAACTCTTTATTTCACATCTACCTCTAAAATGTCAAGAAAGTAGATGCACAGATCATGACCCCCCCCCCCTTGTAGGGTGGGGATATTAGATTGATGAACTTATAAAAAAGTATGATCAATGTCCTTCAAAATATTCAGGATGTCTTTTGTAATCTGATTTGTTTTATTTTATGCATTTAAAAGCATGCTAAAAAAGGTGCCCTACTCTTCACCAGATTGTCAAAAGAGTCCATCACACACAAAAAGCTAAGAACCCCTGGTTTAACTAGTAAAAGCTAGAAACTGAATGAAAATGAATAGGAATAGTAACACATTGGAGGTTTGTTGTTTATATACTGTTACAATGTAATATCTACATTTTAAAGAAAATTTTTATAGATTTCCCAGAAGGTCAAGTTGCTTGTAAGAAAAGGTATTTTTATAAGATATGACTCTCCTTCCAGAGCTATCTTTATATCTTAATTATGAGATAACTGTGATGTAAACTATAACCATCTTTAATGAGAAAGGAACAAAATGTGAGTCTGTCAGTAGAGATAAAATTACTGCCTTACTAATGAAAGCCTGACAAATGAGAGCCCTTAACTCCTGCTCATTTCTTTTACAAAGATGAAAAAAGTGCATTTTAAGCAATGTATATCCATGGAACTAAGAAAACATCATGTTTGACATGGAGGGCATGATACAATAAAAATATGAAAACTTATACTCGGAGTATCCAGAGGGACTGATGCAATTACAAAAGACAAAACAGAAAACTTTGATTATAAGAAACTAAAACTTTTTCACAAAGAAAATTAATGCATCTAGGACAAGCAGAAAAGTAATTGAATTGGAAAAGATCTTTGTATCAAATATCTCTGATAAGGGTTGGAATCTGAGATATAAAAAACAATGAACAGATATATATGAGTATATATGATGTACATATATACCCATACTAAAAATCCATTCTGCAATAGATAAATGGTCAAATGATATGAACAAATTATTCACAAAATAAGCATTGTGAATTATGAACAACCATATAAAACGCCTCAAATAACCAATAATGAAGGAGATATAAATCAAAATAATACTGAAGTTTCTCTTAAAACACTGCAAATTGGGGGGCGGAGCCAAGATGTCAGAGTAGAAGCAAGACCTCCCCATAGCTCTGGCTTCCACCATCCCTAATCCATGTAAAATGGGGACTCTAAACAAACTTTGGA
This sequence comes from Petaurus breviceps papuanus, assembly GCF_028583685.1. Taxonomy (NCBI): domain Eukaryota; kingdom Metazoa; phylum Chordata; class Mammalia; order Diprotodontia; family Petauridae; genus Petaurus; species Petaurus breviceps. Next base: position 23,010 of record NW_027186921.1, on the reverse strand, counting down.
GCTGCAGAAACCACAAAATGACACAGAGAAGCTAACCTCCCGCACAGCCCGGCAGGCCTGCGGGAATCCAGCACAGCACTCTGGGAGCCGAGCCCAGACCCATGCTGAGACTTTAGCCCCAGGGTGGGCCTGACCAGCCACCTGCCAGAGGGACTCCAGATCAGCAGCAGCTGTGGCCCTTTCCAGATTTATCAACACATAGATGAGAAGGACAAAGTGAGAGGTCAGTGCAGTCTGGACTTTGGGACCATTAAGTGGGAGTGCATGGCTTTTACCCCCGGGGCAAGAAGCCATTGAGACACCAGCACAACCAGCCAGCACCACATGGCAGCTTCAGCTCCTGGCCTGCAGAGTGTAGGGGGACCAAGCACCAGTCTGAGGGGTAATCGCTCTTATTTTAACTTGCTTGGATCTGGATTGCAGTCTAGGGTGGAGGTCCTGGGGTGTGTGTCCAGCTTGCCAGAGTGTGTAGAGACCTCAGAGATGGCACCCATCTAATACCTCCAGCAGCTGAGAAAACCCAGCTTATGGGACGAAAGCTCTCCTGTCTGGTGGCAGAGTCCTACTGTGGCAAAAAGCCCCAAAGTCAAGTAATTGAGTGGCAAAATGAGCAGGCAAAGGAAACAAAGCAGACAGAAGATTCCAACATTACATTCCTATTTGGGGGACAAAAAGGAGCAAAGCATGGAACAGGAGGAAGATAGTGAAGTCCGAACTCCTGCACCAAAAGCTTCAAAGGAAAATTTGAGCTGGTTACAGGCCATAGAGGACCTTAAGAAACAGATAAGAGAAGTGGAAGAAAAATTGGGAAGAGAAATGAGAACAATGCAAAAAAATTATGAAATGAGAGTCAACAGCCTGACTGAGGAAAATAATACCTTAAAAAACAGACTGACTCAAATAGCAAAGGAGGCTCAAAAAGGCAATGAGGAGAAGAATGCCTTAAAAAGTCGAATTTGCCAGATGGAAAAAGAATCTCAAAAGCTCAATGAGGAGAATCATTGCTTCAGAATTAGATTGGAGCAAATAGAAGATAATGACTTTATGAGAAATCAAGATGCTGTTAAACAGATCCAAACAAATGAAAGAATAGAAGGCAATGTGAAATATCTCATGGGATAAACCACTGACCTAGAAAATAGATCAAGGAGAGATAATTTAAAAATTATTGGACTACCTTAAAGCCATGACCAAACTAAGAACCTTGAAATCATATTCCAGGAAGTTCTCAAAGAAAACTGCCCTGATATTTTAGTACTAGAGGGCAAAATAGAGGTTGAAAGAATCCACCAATCACCTCCTGAAAAAGATCCCAAAAAGAAAACTCCTAGGAATATTATAGCCATGTTCCAGAATTCCCAGACCAAGGAGAGAATATTATAAGCAGCCAGGAAGAAACAATTTGAATATTGTGGAAACACAATCAGGATAACCCAGGATCTGGCAGCTTCTACACTGAGGGATCGAAGGGCTTGGAATATGATATTCCAGAGGTCAAAGGAGCTGGGATTAAAACCAAGAGTCACCTACCCAGCAAAACTGAGTATCATGTTTCAGGGGAAAATATGGTCATTCAGTGGAATAGAGGACTTTCAAGCATTCTTGCTGAAAAAACCAGAGTTGAATAGAAAATTTGACATTCAGATACAAGAAGCAAGAGAAGCATGAGAAGGTAAACAGGGAAAAGAAATCATAAGGAACTAATCAAAGTTGAACTATTAACATTCCTACATGGAAAAACAATAATTGTAACTTATGAAACTTTTCTCAGTAGTTGAAGGGATTATATATATATATATATATATATACATACATATATGTGTCTATATATGAGGGTATATGGGCATATGAATACATATGTGAATGTGTGTATATATGTTTACAGGTATACATAGATAGAGGGCACAGGACCAATTTAACAGGAAGGGATGATACTTAAAAGATGAAATTAAGAGGTGAGAGAGGAATATAATGAGAGGAGATGAGGAGAGACAGATTGGGGTAAACTATCTCATACAGAAGATGCAAGGGAACATGGTTACAATGGAGGGGAAGAATAGGAAGGCAAAAGGGTCAACCTTATTCTCATTGAATTTGGCTTTAGGAGGGAGTGAAATACACACTAAATAGGGTATCTCACCCTCCAGGAGAGTAGGGGGGGGAAGCGGATAAGAGGGGGGATGATGGAAGGGAGGGCAGGCTGGGGCAGAGGGAGGTGGGATAGCAGGGAGGGAAATATAGTCAGTCTTTTACAATATATCTACTATGTTATTGTTTTCCATTAGCCACACATGTACAACCTATACTGAACTGCTTATCTTCCCAGTAAGGGTGGGAGACAAGGGAGGAAGGGAATGAATCTGGAATTAAAAGTTTTTAAATCAAATATTCAAATATATACACACACATACACACACACACACACACACACATATATATATATATATCTATATACCATTATTAATACCATCTTACATGTAATTGGGAAATAAGATATACAGGCACTGAGGCATAGAGATCCACTGGAAAAGTCGAAAGGGGTATGGGAGAAAATATGGGAGAGAGCATTTTGGAGGAGGGGATATCCTGTGGGACTGCTATTTGGGGCGGTGGGTAGGGGAAAAACGGGGAGAAAATTTGTAACTCAAAATCTGGTGGAAACGAATGGTGTAAATCAGAAGTTAATAAAGCCTTAAAAAAATAAAACACTGCAAATTGGCAAAGATGACAAGATGAGAATCGTCATTTTAGATGGGTTATGGGGAAATAATCACAGCAGTGCATTGATGGTGGAGCTGTAAATCAATATCCATTTTGTAAAACAATTTGGAATTATAGAGATTAAGGGACCAAGTTATCTATATCTTTTGACCCAGAGATTCCATTTCTAAGTTATATCCCAAGGAGGCCATTGATAAGAAGAAAATCCCCAAATACACCAAAGTACTTATAGCAACAGTTTTTTGTGATATCAAGGAATTGAAAAAAAAAAAAACGGTGTCCATTGACTGGGGAATGTCTAAACAAATTGTGGCACATCGATATAAGAAAATATTATTGTGCTGTAAAAAATGATAAATATGATTAATAGAGAAGCATGTATATACCTTAATGTAAAGTAAGCAAGAAGACAATATGCACAACAGCTACACCAATGTGAACAGAAAAATGAATGTTGCTAAATTATATTAGAAGACACTCCATGCCTCCACTGTGTGGAAATGGGATGTTCACAAGTGTTGTACAATACATGTATTTTTGGACTTTTTCAATGTATTGATCAGTTATGGTGATTTTTTTTACCTCTTCTTTGTCTTTCATCTTTAAAAAATATTCTGGGATGTTTCTCTGGGAGTGGGAGGGAGAGCAAAATAGATACTGAGGAAAATTGTGATGAGGACATCAAAGATTATTTAAAAAGAAAAGTGTAATACAATATGTACAGTGTGGGAAGCTAATAATACTTAATATGAAATAAGCATTAATATATTAAATATTATTAAGTGATAGATAGACCACTTAAAGACCACTTATGTATTTATAAATAAACCTTATATTTTATGAAGTTCAAATAGAAACCTTTCTAGGACAAGTCCAATATGTTTGACGTTCAGTGGATTCTGAATGATTGCTTTTTTATAATTGAATATCAGTGTCTTCATATAAGTCTATCTTCCGTAGGTTCACTGAAAGCATCTTTGGCACAATTCCATTAGGAGACAGGATGAAAAATATGTCATCCTATTCCCACATGGCTTTAAATTCTACTTTGTGTATTTTGAAAACTTTTCATGCCACATAGCTTGGAAATGTGTGTTTGGCTTTCTCTTACAAACATTGTTCTTAAGTTTTCATAGAACAGTGTTTGTCCCAGTGATTGTGGGCAGCAGTTTTCTCCTTCATAATGTTCTGATTAGGCAGGTGTGTTGGCTCATGCCTGTAATGCCTGTTAGTGAGGAGGCTGGAAGATGCTTTGAGCTTGGGTGATCTGAGTTGCAGTGAGTCTGCACCAAGCTCCAAATTAATATGGTGATTTAATGGTGCCTAAGGGAGAGCAAACCAGCCCACTCTGGAAAGTGGAGCTGCTCAAAATTCCTCTGCTGATTAAGTGCTGGTCTTAGACCCTTGATTGTGTCCTGCAGCTCTGGCCTACATGAAATAAAGACCCAATCTTGAAAAAAAAATTGGCTGTAGTACAGTTTATTCATAGAATGCTAAAGAATATTTGGGGGGTTGTATTAATGACATGGGGATTTGTTATCTGCTAATTTATAAAGACCAGCTAGTGTCTGGCTATGTAAACAACCAAACACCAAAATACATTACCTGGTAAAAACTTCAGTTGCTTTTATTTTTCCTTAAGCAAATTTTGTGAATCTTCTTTTGAGCATATTTTTTCAATAAAGTTGTGAAATAATCATCAAAAATTTAAAGAAGCATTTATTATGCACTTATTGTATGCCAAGGCCTTTGCTAGGTGCTAGTGACATAAGTACAAAGATTGAGACGATTCTGACATGCCAGAAGTTTACATTCTAATAATTTAGAGTATCTTTAGTGCAGACGTTATCTTTAGTGGTTTTTGGTCTTTGCCTGCAGTTTGTGAACCCTGCACTGAGCTTATTCCACTGTGCATGGAGGGAGAATTTCTCACTGGGGATCTCAATACTACACATCATTGTTGTCCTCAGTATTACTGTGGTAAGTCCATTTTAACTAAAAGATTACTATGTGTTTAGAATTGGCTGTTGATTGAGACAACTTGAATACTGAAAGAGAATAAAATTAGATGTTTGCTGTGAGACCAGTGCTATAATCCACACCTGATTTCTCCAGACACAGGTTAACTACATTTTTTGGGGTGTATCTAAGCTTGGACTGTGACTCTGCTACCCAAAGTGGGTCCTCAATTCTCAGGAGAACTGGCTTTACTCTTTCCAGTGAGGGTCTCCTATCTAGCTGAGTTCACAAACCTTTCTTTTCCCATCTCCCTCACCTGTTGCCAATATTTCCCACAGAAGCCTCATAAATTCCATCTGGCATAAATGTTAGAGCTGCCGTATGTAGCAGCAAGCACCCCAAGCGTCCTCAGGGTTTGCTGCCAACACAGGTTCTTGGATCTGCTTTGATAAAGGAAAGCAACTCAAAATGGGTTAATAAGCTTACTTTAATCAGTCAGACATATATCGTTTACCTTGTTCAGGGGAAAAAGGTCAGCACCCCGAACTTCAAAGCATACAGGCAGAATTATCAAGACAGAAACAGATCAAGTAGACAGATTTCCAAACTGTCCAACCATTACATCCATACCCAGTCAACATCTGGGTTTCCACATCTGGGTTTTTCAAAGCCGAGGGACTCTCAACAACGGCTTCCCAGAATTCAGATCAAATCACAGAACACTTCTCAAAGTGAGTCCCAAAACAAAGCTACACATCGGGGCTTATTTAGCCTTCTCCTGGCTCAGAGAATGTAACAACCTTATTGACCCACTGGCCAATCAAAAAGTTTCTACTGAAAAACAAGCCTCCCTCCCCAGGCTTCTGGTGCATTTTAGCCTAGGGGCAGGGAAGATCTTCCAAATTTGCATTCCCATTACACCATACTATCTATGAATTATTTAATTTGTTCCCACTGAGAAGGATTGTAGTGTCTGAAAAATATTGTCAGTAGTCTAGTTTTGGTTTAATGTTCACGGAATAAGGGCCGTTTTCATCAGGGAAGATCACTGAGAGTTGACTGCAGAAGGAACAATCCATCTATGGATAGAATTCATCTTGATGCATGTTGTTGTTTTTGCTTTTCTTTTAGTCTGTGAGGAGAATCTTTGTTCCCCACCTCTACTTAACTGCCCTGAGGACAGGAAACTTGTGAAAGAAAACATATCAGGACAATGCTGTCCAGAGTGGCGTTGTGGTAAATTCATCTTGATCTTTGGATGCTCTCATGTACCAATATGTTAATTCATTTCCCATTAATTTATTTGGATTGATATTAACATCTTGGTTTTCCCCCTCTTAAGAATGTAGCTGTGAAAAGATTGTGATGCCAACTTGTAATGTGGTAAGGACACTTATTTTGGATTGGATTATATAAAAAGTTAAGATAGTTTGTTCTTCCTATTTTTTTTCTTGAATTCTTCTGAAAGGCAGATGATATAGGGTCAATTTGTGTTCTAACACCAGAAACTAAATGGGATGAATAATAGCTAATATTCATGTAGAGCTTTAAGGATACACATGCTTTATATACTTATATTACTTGATCTTCATAGCAGCCCTGGGAGAAGATGCCATTATTTTCTCCATTTTGTGGAAAAGGAAACTGAGGCTCAGAGGTTGAGGAGCTCCCACTGTCACCCAGTTCCTAAGTGTCTGTGGTAGGATTTGAACCAGGCCTTCCAGACTCCTAATCCAACACTCTGCTGTGCCACCTTGACTCTATCACGCCACTTTCTTTTATATCATTTAAAGTTCAGTTGGTATATTTATAATGTTTTTAGAAAAGGAAAAGAAAAATACATCATTGATTTCAAAGATAACTAAAACTATTAGCCTTAATAATTCATCTAGATTAAGCTATGACTGTGAAAACATAAATGTCTTCATAGGCAAAGGAAACATTTTAAAGAGGCCTTGGAGATTCTCAAGTGTAGAGACCCTTAAATGAATATTCATAGTTGATGCAGGGATAAAAATGTGTAGAATGAGTTAGGAATATTTAGAGCTTTTTGCAAGTCATTTTTGAAAATATTAGGGATGGGACAGCTAGATGGTGCGGTGAATAGAGCACTGGTCCTGGAGTCAGGAGGATCTGAGTTCAAATCCAGCCTCAGACCCTTGATGCTTAACTAGCTGTATGATCTTGGGCAACTCAACCCCAATTAGCTTGCCTTCCCCCCTCCAAAAAAATATTAGAGATAGAGATTGGATTTGTGCTTCCATTGGTACAGGGAGCTCTCAGGTAAAGGAAACTCCCACTCTAAATAACAGTTGTAGAGAGTTGCCTGGCACTTAGAGATTAAGTGCCATGCCCAGGGTCACATAGCAAGTATGTGCCAGAGTTGGGACTTCAGTCCAAAGCCAGATCTTCCTGGCTTTGAAGTTATCTCTGTCTGCTATCTCAGTGGTGCAAACTTAGAAAAGGGGCCATTAAACTTTACCTAAGGATTTCTGTGGGCTCCACATTGACATAGAAAACCACTTGTTAACATTATTTATGTTCTACTGTTTTTTAATTTATTCCACTAAAGATTTCACAATTATATTTTAATTAGATTATTGTGGGCTGTGTACAGCCTGTGTGCTGTGTGATTGATGCCTCTACACTTTGCTAAGCAACATTTTAAGAGATTAAAATTTAAAAAAAATTATAAAACTAATATTGCTTTTAGGGGTTATTCTAAGTGAATCCATGATTCCTGATGAGTTCTTTAAATAGTTATGGTATTTACAACTGAAAGTGGACATAGTCCAATCCTCTCATGTGACATATGGGGAAACTTTGGTACACAGAAGTCAGTTGTTTTAACAAGTCAATAAGTGTGAGGGCTGTGATTTGAACTCATGTCCTGACTCCATATCCAGTATTCTTCACAATATACCAAATCTTTAAAAGTTAGCCTTTGTTTGTTATTGTTTGGTTGTTTTCAGTTGTGTTTGACTCTTCATGACCCCATTTGGGGTTTTCTTGGCAAAGGTACTGGAGTGATTTGCTATTTTTTTCTCCAGCTCATTTTGCAGATGAGGAAACTGAGGAAAACAGGGTTAAGTGACTTTCTCAGTGTTACACAGCTAGTAAGTGTCTGAGACCAGGTTTAAACTCAGGAAGAGGAGTCTAATTTCAGGCCTGGCACTCTAACTACTGCACCATCTAGAGGCCCCAGCCTTCTTATAACATTGGAGGAAGGAATATATCCCTGAACTTTCAGATTAATAATATTTCTAATGGAGAAATTTTATTTAATTCCCTGACTTTCACATAATTATAACTGGCTGAGCTCCATTTCCAAGAATGTTAAGCACTTTTGGCATCAATGTTATCTCATTTTTTGGACAGTGTAGCTTCACTTAGTAAGTCACTAGAATACTAAGTTCTATGAAAACACGGACCATGTAGCTAACTTAATATTTTTTTCCCATTGTACATAGTAGGCATTAAATGATGACTTTTTGCTTCCTTTGGTGTTGTGTACATAATGCACTTAGTGTTGAATGAACACATGTAGTATTATGTATATATTAGACTACTAATATTGAGTGAACACTGAATTAAGCAAACTCATTCTTTAGTTATACACACTGCCTTACATTGGTATAATTTGTTTAACTTTTGCAAAGTGCTTTGAACTGGCCTATTTAATTGAATTATCTCATATGGATAACCTCCAAAAAGTCCTACTTGGATGCTTTTTAATGAGTTGGAAGAGAGTCTCAATTCTTAAAGATAGCCTCATAGGGAGCATTCTCTGATGGGTCCATGTTGGAAAAGCTTTACATCTATCAGAGGATGTCTGCTTTCTGAGATTGTTGTCACCAACAGGCTACCCACATGCAGATGAATTGTTGGGTCACAGCAGTCCCTGAAACAAAGGAAAATGCAAATAAATCCACTGTCCTGTGAGATTTCTTTCATTCTCTATGGTGGTAGGGATAGAATAGCAGAAAAGTGCCAGATGGTGCTAAGAATTACTCAGTTTTTGGAGTATCTGAATGAACACTAACTACTGGCCTCCTAAATGTGAGCCCTGCTCAGCGAATGCCTATGAAGTCCACATGTTTCTGGATGATCTGTATTGTTTCACTCTTGGTCTTATTGCTATAAGTGAAACAAGAAGATAGGAAGGTACAGTTTGTTGGAGGGAGGGTTCACAGATTTTCCTTGCAAGTCAAATAAAGGAGTTTACAAAGGGACTTTTTAACGTATCTAAAGGTAATAAGAAAAAAAATTTCATGGGCATTTGGTCATCTTGTATTAGATGTGGTAAGCATTTGCAAAAAAAAAAAGATAACTATAGCTCTCTGAAGCTTGGTCAGTGGAAAATAATGGGCAGCTCAGACAAGAGAGGTCTTCTCAGATGAATCAACTCAAGGGGTCCTCAGCAGTTGGCCTTGTTGAATGAATCTCCTTGTCCTGCTATAGCTGAGAGTTTTGAGGATGTAGCTGGGTATTTCACCAGGGAGGAATGGAAGCATCATGGCAGAGATACTCAGAAGGAGATCCTAATGCAGTGCCTCTTAAACTGTGGGTCTCGACTCCCCAAATTTGGCAACACTAAATGGTTTCTGAATGTGCAATGACCAAAAATCAAATTTATAAAAATCAAATGTGTAATGAAACCGAAGTGTTTCTGGCAGCGCTTGCCTATATTGTGTCACACAACTTCACTGCAACCTTGGTTCTCAACACATAGCATGTGTGCTTTGCACCAGGCATACCATCAAGTCACACCATGCCATGCCACACCAACAGATGCTGCTGAAACACAAAAAGGTGTTGCGAGTAGAAAAAAAGTTTAAGAAGCCCTGCTCTATAGGATGCAATGCTAGAGAATTAAGAAAACCAGGTTCGATTTGTATTTCTAATCCTCAGACTAGATATAGTTTCCCATCTGTAGCAATTGGACAAATCATGGGATGCTGATATTAAGCTATAGTATATGCCCTTATGGAACTTATAATCTACTGATGGGATTTAGCATATGTAGAAATAAATCCAATACAAAGTAGAATATAAAGAAGGAATACACAATTAGAATGCTACATGAGCAAGAAAGCATCTTGAAGTAGAAAGAGTACTGGACCTGGAGTCAAGGGAATCTCAGCTGTGTCACATATTAGCTGTATGACCTTGGGTAGATCACTCAACCTCTTTTCCCCCAGGTTCCTCATCTCTCACATTGAGATGATAATACTTACAGTATGTTCTTTTCAGGGTTGTTGTAAATAGAGTTTCATAAACCCTAAAATTCCATATAACTGTGATTATAGACCTGAGTTAAAATCACATCTCAGAAAACTACTACTTGTATGATCCTGGGCAAATCAATTAACTTCTCAGCCTCAGTTTCCTCATCTGTAAACAAAGGATAATAATAGCACCTTTATCCCAGGTCTGTTGGGAGGATAAAATTAGATAATATATTTAAAGCACTTTGCAAATCTTAAAGCACCATGTCAATACTAGCTACTATTTTTATGTGAGATCTAAAGTCTTGGAAAGGAAATGAATGTGTAAGAGATGAGAGGATTTGAGTCATGAGGGGTAGCTTTATAGAGAAAAAATGAGCCTAGTGGTATAAAAGAATTTGGGGCACTTCCAAATATGCTCTTCTGGGTAATATTAATATAAGCATCTCACTCTGTATTTTACAAAACAGTTTCCCTATAATAATCTTTTGGAATGTAAGTATTCTTATATCTGTTTTACTGATGAGAAAACTTAGGCTCAGAGAATGTGATTTTGTAAGTTGTGTCTTTGAAAAGTGTTGTCTAACCCTATTGATATTCTCTCTCTCTTAACAGGGAGAACTCGCTCTAATAGACCAGTCCTTTCAAAGTGATTGTGGATGCCAGAAGTATCTCTGTGGTAACTTTTCTTGTTACATTCCCACCCCCCCCCCATAATGATGAATAAGTGATATACAAAGGGTACTACTACAACAGTTAGGAAGTATCTAAAATTATTTTTACTTGTGCACGACAGGTTCCTTTTTAAATCAGCTGGTTATTTTAGAATGTAAATAACACGAAAGAAGTAGTCAGCTTGCCTTTTAATTTAATATTTTATTTTTCCCAATTAAATGTAAAAACAATTTTAACATTCTTTTGTCCTCCAAATTTTTGAGTTCCAAATTCTCTTCCTTCCTCCCCTTCCCCCATTAAGAAGGCAAATGTTTGACATAGGTTATATATGTGTAGTCATGCAAAACACATTTCCATGTAAGTCATTCTGTTGAAGAAAACACAGACAAAAAACTGAGAAAAATAAAGAAAAAGTATCTTTGATCTGCATACATTGCCTTTTTAAAAAACATAAAAATGATTGAGGTCATTTTGTTTCACTAGTTCTGAAATCCTTCATTAATCCTGCTGTCATTTGATCTCACCTTAATTTCTATATCCTATGAATGCTCAGTTTCCAGTACTTTTAAAAATATTAATCTTTAGTATTTAGCACAAAGACCCAAGAATTAGTGATCTGACAAATGTGTATTGGAGCGGAGCAACACAGTTTGTCTGTGTAAATTGGCCATCAGGTTGTACAGTGGATAGAGTGCCAGACTTGGAGTCAGCAAGTTCTGAGTTTCAATTTGACCTCAGGCACTTAACTCTGTGTGACCTTGGGCAATGCATTTATCTTCTCTCAGCTTCACTTTCCTCATATGTAAAATGGGAATGATATCTACAATGGCACCTATAGCCTCACTACGGCACCAGGCTCCAGGGTTACTGGGAGAATCCAGTAAAGGATGAAATGACAATATAATCATGATGTACCATGATGAATGAAAAGCCCAAGAGATAGAGTTTCTGTGTAGTTAATAATCAATTTCTTAATTAGGTTAGCAAATAATAAATTGATAGTCAGTGGTCTCAGTAACCACAGATAAAACCATACAGAGCCCTGAATGCTTAAATACCTTTGAAAAAGGAGGTACCCCTGACAGGTGAAAATCAACCCTGATTGGTGAACAATTAGTGAAGAGATGGTCCAAAAGTCTTCAGCTCTTCCTGCTGAGAACTCGACTTGAGCGTGAAACTCAGCTGCCTCCAGCAAAGAGGCCAAAGGAATACATCTTTACCCAATCACTGTGGTTGTTCTTCTCCTTCACTAACTGGGCACCCCTAGACTATGATAGGGAATTGCAGGGCATAGACTTACTTCCTAAGGGCAAGAATTCACTTAGATTGTGTTTATAAGGTGTTCTTGGGTGGGATCCCGCCCAAGATCACAAAGCATGTACCTAGAGGATTTGGGCAACCTCATCCATCTATCAACCTTGTCCTTCAGAGACTGACTGAATGACCTGTAAGGGCTGGTTCCAGAATGAGGAAACAGAAAGAAAAGACCTCAATCCTAATATAAAATTGGTTTTTAATATAATGGAAAAATAATCATTTCTGTCAGTTCCAAAAGTCTTAGTGCTATTTAAAGTTTAAAAAATGACCCTAAGTCTTTTGGGGACACCCTGAATAAAGAGTTTTATATGGTCCTTAAAACCCTATACAAAACTTTATTATACTGTCTAGTTGTAGTGCTGAGATATGTATATGTGAAGTTAATGTGATATTATATGTCACAGCTTTCAAACCAGTTCAGATGTAGTGAAAAATGTATTCTTAAAACCCCTCCAAAGACTAGGATGGAATTTTGTTGTTATTATTGAGTCATTTTAGACTTATCTTACTTTCTGTGACCCCATTTGGGGGTTTTCTTGGTGAAGGTACTGAAGAGGTTTGCTATTTCCTTCTCCAACTCATTTTACAGATGAGGAAACTTGAGGCTAACAGGATTAAGTGACTTGCCCAGGGTCACACAGCTAGTAAATGTCCGAGGTCCGATTTGAACTCATGAATAGAAGTGTTCCTGACTTTAGGTCAGATACTCTATCCACTCTGCCACCTAGCTGAAGATGACATTGCCTATATAATTATGTAATTACATAAATTCTATAAATGCAAATATGTAATGTGGAAGAAATCATCAGGCACATGTTATTAGGGAAGGTTAGAAGACTGGTAATATGTAAATAATAATTAATAACGACATTGCATTGGAGGAGTAAAGAGTTCAAGTTCCTCCTTTGATATAGAGACTTACATCAGGGGAGTCAGTTAATCTCTCATTGCTCCAGGGAACTCCACTATACAAAACAGAGAAGATGCTCATCTCCTTCAGTAATGGGAAGTCTCCTGGTCAAGAGTTTCCTATAATAATGAAATTATAGGTCCAGTACAAAAACAAATCTGTGAGTAGTTGCAGCTTATACTGATGAAAAATGGTGGGAAGAAACTATATGCCAAAAGATCAACTATGGGCATCTATAGGTCACTCCTGAGGTGCACGGGGCCTGGACCAGCATGATGGTGGTAGAGTAAATACATGGGATGAATGAGAGAGAGAGTGACAAGGAAGGATTAATAGGACTTCTTGACTGATATTATCAGCAAATACTTTTTAGTGGGTAACACTGTATTTTAGTGAAAAAGTTATCAAGATGTCTAAATGTAGAATTCTTTTTTTCTGGTATCACTGTTCTCTGAAAATCTTGGGAATCTTCACCCTCAGCTATGAAGATAGGGTTCAACTATCTTAAAAGTCACAGCTACATTACAGTAATACAAACTCCTAAATACATTTTTCTTGCCTTTTATTTTTGTAGGGTGGAAGACAGGGCAATTGGGGTTAAGTGACTTGTCCAATGTCACATAGTTAGTACGTGTAAAGTGTCTAAGCGTAGATTTGAACTCAGGTCCTCGACTCCAGGACTGGTGCTCTATTCATTGCACCACCTAGCTGCCCCAAATACATTTTTAAAAAATTAGTGTTGAGAGGCAATGTGGCTTAATGGATAGAGACTTGGAATCCAGGAAGATCTGGGTTCAGATTCTGCCTCTGATGCCGATGGACTCTGTCATTTAACCTCTCACTGCTGTAGGGCTATGCACCTCTCTAAGACTTTAAATTGCAGAAAAAGTGCCAACATGGATTAGTAGAAGGAGTTACTTCAAAGAAATCTCCAGTCCCAATGAAATCAATAAAGCCCAGACCTTATTATCATCCCATCAATGATGTTTTTGTTTTTACATAACTATTGTTTCTCAGTACATTTCTTCTTCTCTTCCCACCCAGAAAGCCATCTGTCTCTTGTAACAAGAATTTTTTTTTAAAGGCAGGGGAAAAGGCAATCCAATGACACTGGCCAACATAACAACCCATTTTCTTAACACGTTTTAAAGAATAGATATTCTGTAAGAATAACAGTCTAGCAAAATTCAAATATAGTCATCACCAGGTGAGCAGCAGGATGATAATCTTTTGATCCACAAGAACTCTTAGGACATTAATTAAGTTAGAGATGGTTGTGATCTGTGTCATTGGAGGGCATATCTCTACCAATAAGAATGTAGGGTCTAAGAATTATTAAATTGCTAAATTCTTCACTTTTTTGAAAATAATCAGGTTAAGGATTCAAAATAATATAACAGTAACAAATTTCCTTGGTTATAGGCAGCTTATGATAGAGCACAGAGAGCTGGCCTTGAAGCTAGAAAGTCAGGGATCTCCTTACTAAGTAACCCTGGGCAAGTCACTTACCTTTTCAAAGTTCTAGGCATCTCTCTTTTTTTTCTGCCTTTTTTTGGAGGGCAATTGAAGTTAAGTAATTTGTCCAAGGTTGCATGGCTAGTTTTTTTGTGTGGGTATTGTGTCTGAGGCCGGAACTGAACTCTGGTCTTCCTGACTCCGGGGCCAGCACTTTACTCACTGTGCCACCTAGCCGCCCCCTCTAGCCATCTCTTTAAGTCTTTCAGATGCATAGCATGTATTGAATTCATGTTGGTAGTGAATTCCCTTTGCCAATGAAATCATAAGTCCAATGTACTTCAATAATTTTTTTCTTTAATGAAAAATTTAATATAGCCTTTTTCTGTTAAAATTGATTTTTTCTTTTTCTTTCTTTCTTTCTTTCTTTCTTTCTTTCTTTCTTTCTTTCTTT
>NW_027186921.1:0-5291 GCF_028583685.1 Petaurus breviceps papuanus | reverse complement strand
CCTTCCTTCCTTCCTTCCTTCCTTCCTTCCTTCCTTCCTTTCTTTCTATTTTTTTTCTTTTTTAGAAAAGGATAATGTGTGTGTGTTTCAAGAAGTAAATGTCTTGAATCCTGGAGAGTCCATGATAAAATATTTGGAAGAAGATTATTGTTATCCAATAGGATGCTTGGAAGAAAAGGATAACAGTACAGGCTATCATGCCATGAATATTTCTGTAGTGAATTGTTCAAAAGAATGTGAAGTGGTAAGAATTCTGTAAAGAAAAGGTTCTGGTAATAGCCTACTTTTAAATGCCATTTAAAAATTTTCAAAGTGCTTTTCATATATTATCTTATTTGAGAGCACCTGAATGGAATCTCAGGATGTAATCTGCAGTTGTTTGAAATAGTGACTGTTTTAGAGGTCAAAGACTTTTGATTGACTGGAGTTTTAACAATTAAGATAGACTATTATTTTTTGTATGATAGACCTAAAGCAAATTTTCACTGTCTGCTGTATGGTGATATGTGTAAAAGGTAAGCCTCTGGATTCATAAAGCTTATCTTTCTGTAGACCCTCAGGACATTCAGGAAGCTGGATGTACCATTATTGTTATATACCAAGGTTGACACTGAACCCATCCCTAATAACACTACTCAAAATTGATCATGATTTTAATTAATTTGATGCAACCTTGGCAATGTCTACCTGCCATAGGAAAGTATGTAATTATGAGAGAGTAGGATTAGATGCCAAGGTCCCTGGTTCTCACATTTTATTTATTCTATGTTGGAAAAATACTTACCAGGACTGTTTAATTTTATTTGTTTTAAAAGTGGCAGCAGGGGTAGTATTGTAAATAATGAATCTCCTGAAGTAGTCACATTATTCAAAATTACACCATATAATTTTATTAGACTGGAGTCAATGACCATGCTTTACATAAACACAACTTCGAATAGTGTAAACTAAAGTATATGCAATCACTTCACAGGATTCATTATTCATACTAATTGGCATCAGGCTCTGTATGTGTGTGTGTGTATGTACATGTACACACTTAATGTTTTCATGGCTTATTTGATATTTACTTTACTGTTTTATTATTTTACACAGCACCAAGTATATGTTCCTTCTACCAGCGATTTTGATTGTTGTGGTACCTGCAAGAATGTGTCCTGTAGTTTCAAGGTTGAAAATGAAACATTTATATATGAGGTATTAAGTCTTAAATTCTACTTATAAATATATATGGGATTTGTGTAGGTATTATAAACATATTAGGAAGAAGCAACTTGTTATTATAGATGTCTGAATATCAAAGATGTTACTATGCTATTGGCTACCTTATTACCAAAATTCCATATTATTTGAGACATGGATGAGATTTGGAACAAGAGTTCTTTAAAAGATTTTTTGTGTGTGATGACCTCTAAAGAATTCTTAATGGTCCTTCAATGGGACGTGGTCTAAATAAAAGAAAATCAATATTCAGAACTCATGTCAAAGTAGGAGATCGACTAGCTCCAAGAAGGTAGGGAATATAATGTTTTGTTTTTGCATCCTTTGTATCAATACCAGTGTCTTGTGCTCAGTAAAGGCTCGCTGAACTGAATCAGTCTGCATTCTGGATTTGAAGTCATGAAGACGAGTTAAAATGTTCCCTTTTACATTTACTAGTTGTGTGACCATGGGCCAATCATGTAAATCTCTCTGAGCCTCAGAAATGATCATGGGAGTTAACAGATATGTATGTACATCTGCAATTTGTTACTGGCTATTGACATAACCCAGAAATCAGAATTTCAATGACTGTCTTGAGATAAAGTGGTTTGCATTGTTCACTACTTAATATAGCATAAGGTTGAATGGAAATGTAAGTGTTACAATTTGAGGAATAGTTTTGGTTTTGTGGGGAACTTGAAGGAATAGAAAAGACAGTATTTATTTCAGACCCAGGAACAACAGTAAACTTTAGGCAAAACAATTTATGAATTTATCAGTGATAACATATTTTAGTTTGGCCTTTGAGGGTTCTGGTATGTTTCACTTCTTGCAAAGTTAACTGTGATGATATGTCCAGGTTATTATTATTATTATTATTATTATTATATTGCCTTTTGGAGGGCAGTTGGGATTAAGTAACTTGCCCAAGGTTACATGGCTAGTTTTTTTTTTTTTTTTGTATGTGTGTGTTAAATGTCTGAGGCTGGATCCAAACCCAGGTCCTCCTGACTCCAGGGCCAGTGCTTTACTTACTGAGCCACCTAGCTGCCCCCAGATTATTTTATTGAAGTTACATTTTGTCATATACCCATTCAGATTTACTGAGGAAGAGCTTACTGTCCCTTGACTTTTTTTATTCCCTTTCTAGTCTTACATTTCATATTTGTACTTTTGGTTACATTTAAAGCTACATTAATTGAACATTACTTTTTATGATTTATAATGACTCAAAAGATATAAAAAAATATAATAGCACTGAGATCCAATGAAACTTCAGTGATAGTTTCTATTTTAAAAAATCTTGATTTTGATCTGATTCTTCACCAAGGAGGAATGAAAACAGGACTATTCCTTTTGAAAAGTTCACTAATTTGAGTTATTTAATTAATGCTATAACTTTTTGTTTTCCAGGAAGGAAGTTCATGGGTATTTAACTGCAGTACATATGAATGCATAAGGACAGATACAGGGGCAGTGATTCTGGGCTACAGTGTTGTCTGTCCTCCTTTTAATGAGACTGAATGCAAAAAGGTTTGTACTTAATTTAAAACTATTAAAAGTCAATATTTATTATTAAGGAAACATGTCAGTATATTTGCAGGATCATAGTTAATCTAGATTATGGTTAATTAAATATTTCCATTCAACATTCACACATAAATTCAAGAAACATTTGGATATTTGGATTTATCACTGATAAAATTTAAGGCTTACATGAATTTTAGAGATAATCTAGTTCAAATATCTTATTTTATAAAAGAAATATAGTTTCTTTTACCAGACCTCATAGTTCCCCCTTTTCCAGAATTTCCTTTTTCACTAAAACATGGAAATTGTAAGTTTTCTTAACACCTATCATGAAAGTTTCTCCTTTTAGATTATTGTGACTTGTCCACACTCTGGTGTTTAGATGATTATTTCCTTTTTCCCTCCTAGAATGAAGGTATTATAACAATAACAAATGAAGGCTGCTGCAAGATCTGTAAGTGATAAAATGTTACTTTGTATATTAATTTAGTTTTTGCTGATGAAATGTACTGTGATCCTTTTATTAAAATTCAGAAGGGAAAGCAAGCTGATATTGGCAAATTCAAAGCAGTTTAATGATGTATGGCATTGCTTGGCTTCACTTGGCCACTAGGTTGGTGACTGAGGGTTTTCTTTCTGGAGTTTGATTAAATTTATCCAAACGTCACACGGAGGTGGTACTTGAAGATTTACAAGTCACCTTCATCGGAGGAATTCTGAGAGGGGATGTGGTACAAATATTATCTCCATTTCATAGGCAAGCTTACCTCCCCACTGTTCACATCAGGATGACATATGTCTGCCCTGGCAGGGATTTGCCAACCACCACTAGTCTCTTCTTCCTCTGATCAATAACACTAATCTATTTTCTGGGGTGACCTTTGGATCCAAATCATCCTTCTTTGGAGCATAAGAAGATACTTCCTTCATAGAGGTTCAAATTCCCCCCCCCCTTTGTGGGAAAAATATCATATCTGTTACATGGCTCCAACGGGTCAGTGAGCCTTCTTTTCCTTGACTGTGTAACATTAATCCACATTACACCTATCTTACATTCCTTTCTATATATTCTTATGGAAAACTAATGTACCTCAAGGTCTGTTTAAGTTGATTTATTGCTGCACTGGGTACTGAGTTGCCCAACTGATCATATATCCTTTAGATAATATTTCCTCTTGCACTTGGGTGTGAGATGAAGCCAACATTGCTTCTTTATGGAGGATCATCTTTTAATTTAACTGAGGTTCCTGTGGGTCTTTTGTTTTCATTTATAGTCAAGTCAATTCAGCAAATATTTACTAAGTGCCTACTGTGTGACCCTGGGAATATAAAGACACACATGAAACCTGATCCCTTATCTGAAGGAACTTACAGTGTCCTGGAGAAAATAACATTCAAACAGATGATATGTTTTGTTTCAATACCAGAGAATTTCAGGGGAGAGAAAGTGTTGATGGATATGGGATTATATAAGGCTATGAATATAATTATTTTTTTATAACTAGAAGGACCTTAGCGAACAGCTGGTGGAATATCCTGATTTTACAGATAAGAAAACTAGGATCAGAGACATTAGATGTATTAATTGCCCAAAGTTACACAGGGGAATACATAGCAGAGCTGGGATTTGAACCAGGGACCTCTGACTCCAGGTACAGAACTCCTTCCATTAGAGCCCTCTTTCTTCACACTTTGGTCATCATGTTTCCATTAAGCAGATACAATAATACAACCTTACTTCAAGCCTTTCCAACCAGGAAGAGACTTCAAGAGCTTCCACTGTGATAGAATAGCTTTAGGAACTCAGGATGATTTTCAAGTAATAATGAAGCATTGGAATAGGATATTTATGGAATATCCTACAAATTCAATAGTACTGTACCAGGGTAAAGAATAGGAGGAAAAGGACCCAATGAATGTATTTATGTAACCCAGTTCATAGTTTTCTACTTCAGAATTGTCTTAAGTTGTCCAATAGAAGCAATGTGCTCCAGGATCTCAGATCTACATAGAACAGGATTCTTAATCTGAAGTTTAAGACCCTTTAAGAACCATGGATAGATTTTAGGGAAGTCTGTGAACTTTGCTGGTGAAAAAAAAATACATCTTTATTTTCACTAAACTAACTGAAATTTAGCATTTTCTTCAATTATGGATATTTTAAAAATTACCAGAAAGGGTCTGTAGGCTTCACCCAAGCTCCACAGCGCTCCATGACACAAAAAAGGTTAAAAACCTCTGTCACAGAGTATTGGCTTTTATATGCAGAGGAACTTAGTGAATCTGTGCACTTCACCTCCTCTGGGAAGATTCAGCAAAGACAACAACCACAATGATGACAGCAGCAATTATAACCATCACTAGCACCAAAATGGCCACAGAACGATCAATATGACCATCACAATGATAATAAATACGGCAACCTTGATGATGATAAACACAAAATGTTAAGAATGGTAATAATGATCAAAACAATAGTAAAACCCACAGGAATGATGAAGACAACAAAATAACGACAATGACAACTATATTAATAACTTCCACCATCACAATTATAA
>NW_027186920.1:0-13785 GCF_028583685.1 Petaurus breviceps papuanus | reverse complement strand
TAATCTGATCTCACACTAAAATTTCCGTTCTCTCAACTAAAGTGTCTCTGATTTAATCCCAACAATTAATTCAGTCAATGGCATTAATACCCAATTATACTTTGAAATACACTGGAATCCCTATGACATATACACAGATATAACTTTTCTACAGCAACTTTATAATCCCAATCTCAGTCCATGGGATAATGATTCAATATTGCCATTTGTATTCTTATTTCCTTTTCTTCTCAAATATGATTGAGCTATTAATTATAAAATCTAGTTACAAATCTTTCTGTCTTCCTTAAAACTTCCTCACACCCTTCTCAACATACTTAAACCATCTGATACAAAGGTATCCATACCACTATTTAGAGACAGGAGGGGCTTGGAAATCCCCATTTGTCCCCAAACCTTCTTATCTTAACATCAATTTACTCTCATTAAGTTGCAATATACCACAAAGATTTACCAGGACTCATATACATAAGGGATTCCCTTTAACATCTTTCCCTTCACAATTTTCTGAGATTGTCCTGGTAAGGCCAATTGTTAGAGATCCTTTTTACTCTTTTGTACATAGACTTTGCTGCTTCTCAGTAAGTCAAGCTTATTGTTTAGGAGCTTCATACAAGTTCGCTTTCCCAGGTAATTTTACAACATTATACAGTAGTAGGGGGACTATTCTGAATGAGCAGAACTAGTCAGTATAAAGTTGTCACAGTTTTAGGTTTTAGCATTAAAACAGTAGCCCAATAACTTAGTTAACAGTCTTACAATTTCAAACAATCTTAACTGAAACTTCCTTTTAAACAAAGATAGACTTGGAAGCTTAAGATTTTCCCAAATTACAATACTCCAAAACTTTAAGAGAAACTGCTTTTCATACACCATAGATAGTACAGATGTTTACCAGTAATGATATCTCAAATTTGAACTTCGAAATAAAAACAAATGAATTACCAATCTGATGACCTTAACACTCCACATGAAGTTATACTAAACTAAAATCCTTTTTTTTTTGATGCCATACAACCAATCAACTTATAATCACTGCATACTTCCAGAATAGCCAAAAAGTTAAATGGACAATCAGCTATCACAGTAAATATTGGCAGTATTGTTACTACTTGTTTGTATCCCAAATATAAAAGCTTTAAACCATCAGATATTATAACATAAAGAATCCAATTCACATGAAAATAACATTATAACATAGGGTTAGCAGAACTGATAAAGTAACATAGCTAGTTTTACACAACTTTTTCTCCATCTTTTAGTTTCAACAAAACTCAGATTGAAAACTGATTTGTCACTCAATTTTTACAGTATAAGAGGACTTTACAATTTAGATTTTACAATTTAGAGATACCATAATAGAACAATGACATTATGACATTAATTGCATTTCCGATTCATCACATACCAAAATTATTGATAGAAAATTAGGCTTACCAAGTGCAGAGGCTTTTCTCCTCTCCCCACAGTTGCAGAGCTTGGTTGTGGTCCCCGGGATTTGAAAGGAAAGAGGGTCATCTGCATGCCCCAGGGGCCCTCAATATAGCTGCAATGCCTCCCCCCAATGTTTTTAGCTGTTCCAACTTTTACTCCAATAAATTTTGTGTCCACTCCTTAGAAACTTCTTTGAAAGTGATAGCTTTGACTTCCCTAGCAAGGGGAGAGGGAGTGGCGCCTACTCCCTTATCCCAGTTCTAGAGAACCCAAAAACCTCACCTTATGTGTCAAATCTTGAAAAATATTCCAATTTGCCTAAATGCCAAATAGTAAAATGAATTCTGACCTTTCTTCATCATCAAATTAGGAGTGACACTTTTCAAAAGATGACCAGAATGCATTCAGTTGCCTTTTAGTTGCATTCTGTTACACAAAACTTTTCTCTTTTAAGTGAGGCAGGAAATAGTTAAATGTTAATCTACCTGCCTCTTTGTTCTGAGGGAAAAGATTCCCTCCCCCTCCCATCACCCTCTCCTCACTCCACTTGGCCAGAGTGGAATGAAGAGGAGATTTTCAAACTTTTAAAGATCTTAAAACTTCTGTTCACACTTTTCAATAGCAACTAACTTATACCTATCTTAACTTCCTACCCATGTTCCTTTCTTTGCTACATGCTTAAACTTTCTTGCTTTTACTACTGTCTACTCATCCTTCTGTTGGACTTTGATTAAAGCCCCTTTAAAATCATATACATACTTTATTTCTTTCTAATTCCAACCTAACATTTCTCCTATACTCTTTCACTTGCACTTACCATCCTATAACCTAAACAAGACAATATTTTGCTCTCCTTCTCTCCCTTTCCAGCCTGCACTCAGCAGCAGGGGAAAGAAGGAGGGAAAGAGATACAGCATTTCAAAGGAATGTCCTGCAGTTGCAGCCAATGGTACAGAACTTTTCTAAATTAAATTTGGTCACAGACTCCCCATATCCAGAGGCCCATTTCTGGAAGTCTGTGAAGTTGTCCAAAAGGCATTTCAAAGGAGTACACGGGCCGGCTGTGGATGACCCTTGGCCCATAATGGACCTGATGACTGGATAGGACAAACAAAGACACAGAAGGGACAGAACACAGCAGAAACACAAGATATGACACGTTACAGTTCTGTGCACAGTACCAATCACTCAAAACATGTACCACTCATTCTAAACAAGCAACTAAGTGGGACTCGAACCCACAATTTAATTGCTCAAACCAGAGTAATTAAGTGGGACTTGAACCCACAATTTAATCACCCAACAGGTAATTAAGTGGGACTCGAACCCACAATTTAATTACCTAAACCAGAAAGAGTAATTAGGTGGGACTCGAACCCACAATCTAATCACCTAACCAGAGTAGTAATTAGGTGGGACTTGAACCCACAATCTAATTACTCAGGTGATTAAGTGAGACTCTAACTCACAATTTAATCACCCAAACCAGAAGCCTCGGGGGGCGTCCCCTCCCTTGGCCAGGGTACTGGGAACTTAATGGCAGCGTCCCACCTATTCCCGGACCAAACCAGGTCTCATGAGAACCAGAAACCAGAAACCAAGAAAAAAAGGTACTTTAAGGTCAGGCCTGACTTACCCCCGTGCAGATGCAGATGTTGAGAGCATCTCGCTGGGGCCTCCAAATGAAATGTGGTATGAAACATGGTACCAGGGGAAAAACAGAGACTACAAGACTGACAAAGAAGACAAACATTTATTCACGAGTTCGAACCCGGGTCCAACCATACACTTAAGATGGAGGACCTTCTTCTCGGGCGTTCTTTTATACAGTTCTTGGGGAGAGCGGGGAAACACAAAGGTCAGGGATTGGGTGACAGACAAGTATGAGCCTTAGAGATAGTGGCTTGGCGCCAATTCTATAGGGGCCAGGGGGGGATGGTCAGTACCGGAATCTTAAAAGTCACCAGGAAGTCAGGGTGAGGCGAGGAATGTGCTGACATTCCTTCTTGCAAAAAAACAAGTCTTACAAGTTTATTCCCTGGTATGGGTGGTCCTACCGGAATCAACATTTCTTCTGGCATTTCCTGGTTTGGGTTGCCCCTTCTCAATAAACCTAGGGGTTTTTGTGGATGGTGAGGCTAGCGTGTGTCAGGGAAGTGACACGGCAGACAAAAGTAGCAGCTGCTACCACAAGCTGGACTGCAGAACAGGCCGCTCAGCCCCTAAAACCAGGATGGAAGCGATCAGGAATCGAAAGCAACTCAGGGCCTGAACAAAGCAGGCAGCACAACAGCCAGTGAGGCAACGGGGGCCAGGCACTGCTGAGGCCAAAGCAGGGCCCCTGCCCTCAGTGAGCACACACTCAAATGGGACAATGACATGCAAACAACTGTGTACATGTGGAGAGATGTATTTTATATAAATAAATATACACATATATTACATACACATGTACATATGTAGTCTAAGCGGCAGATAATCTCAAGCTAGAAGAAGTCAGCAAAGCAGGGGCCTGGAGAAGGTTTCTTAGAGAAGTCAGGATTTGAACTGGGCCTTGAAGGGGCAAGGCAGAGGGGCACAGTCCAAGCACGGGACTGGGGGAGGGAGCCCTGTTGGGAGCAGCCGCAGGGAGGCCACTGGCTGGATCCCAGAGTCAAAAAATAAGGAGGAGTCTGGTGGTGAAGGATGATGAAGGGGAAAGTGCATTTGATGTCTGATCCTCAAGGTAACAGGGAGCCACAGATAGATTAAGGGGGAGGAGACAAAAGAAAATTAGTAGTTGGGGTACTTGTAAAGGTTGCTCCCTTTGCCCCTGGATCATTCCTGAATATAACTTTGCCTGAGTTATCAGTTTTCTTTTCTCCCATAATAGGCCGATTCTTTTCTCCCAGTCATTCTATTAGCATTGATCCAAGGATCCACAAGAGGGAGCTCAGTGGTACAGTGGATAGAAGATGGGGCTTGGAATAGGGAAGACCTGAATTCAAATTTATTTTCAGATACTTAGTAGCTGTATAATCCTGGGCAAGTCACTTAACCCCTGTTTTCCTCAGTTTCCTCAGCTGTCAAGTGGGGATCCTAACAGCACCTACTTCCCAGGACTATGGTGAGAGCCAAATGAGATAATATTTGTAAGCTTTGCCTAAGATCTCTTGGGGTTTGGGGGCTAGATTTCTTCTGTAAGGCCCATGCCTTAAACCCAGATCACTCTGGCTCTCACTGACTGGTCAGTAATGGGTCCGAGCCCAAGCCTTGTTTGGTCACTGCTTGAGTTCTGAGAGCTCAAAGTGAATGTAAATGGCAATTGCTTCTGTATTGGCCAGAATCCTTGAGGCTCTTCCCCTCCAAGACTTTGTTTTCTTAACTAGGTGAAAAAGCCATTCTTTGCCACATTTCTTTTTTTTTTTTTTTTTAAGCAATTGGGGTTAAGTAACTTGCTCAAGGTTACATGGCCAGTTATTTCTGGGTGTGTGTACTGTAATTGCCAAGGAAAGGCAACTTCCCAAGGTTCAGAATACCAGCATAGGGGCTCTCCATTTTATTCAGTGACCAACCAAGAACAGAGAAGATCAAAACATAACATCATTCCAAATACAGCATTTACTAAGTGTGATTAAATAATCTCCAAGGACTACCCCACCCCAGGATTTTCCAATCATTCAATCAATTACAAAGTTCCTGGTCTAAATACTTCTCCACCCCTAGGCTATACCTTCATTTAGTCCACCACAAAGCCCCTCTTCTCAAATGGAGATTAGTTTCCAAACATAAGTACCTTCATTTGTCAATCACAGAGCACAAAAAGGTCAAAAGTTCCCCACCCCTGGATCTCAATTGAATCTACCCCAGAGTTACATCAAGTTTAAACACAGCACTTAATACCCAAATGGAGGTCTTTTCTTCATCTTGACAAGAGGCAAGTTCTCAGCAATCTTAGTTCCTGGGGAGACAAGGCTCAGCAAGGCCACAAGATACATTGCCAGTCCCTTCATCAATTCATCCTCTGTCTGTAGAACAGTCCTAGAACCCCTGAACACATTAGCAAAGCCCTCTCCCAGGATTTCTGTAAACATACAACAAGAAAATCCTTCTTCAGGGCTTCTGAACCAACAGAAAGGCTCCCAGACCCCTGCAACAACAGCACTGTCCTTCACCAGTGGACAGTATTCATTCTGTCTGCAGGACAGTCTCCAGACCCCTGCAACAACAGCACTGTCCTTCACCAGTGGACAGTATTCACTCTCTGTCTGCAGGACAGTCTTAGGGCTTCTTAGCCAAAAGCCAGGTTCCAGGACTTCTTCAACAACAGGACTGTCTTTCACCAGTGGACAAATCTGGCAAAACAACATCAAAACAGACAGACAAAGTACCAGCAAAACAGCCATGTCTCCTCAGTCCTTGGCAGCTCAGGGGGCAGGTCTCAAAAGTCCAGGGCAATTCAAAGCGGCCACCAGCAATTCTCTTAGTCTCTCTCTCTCCACGAGGTGCTGCTTCCAAAAAGATCTTCCGCCTCTCTCTCGTGTCTCTCCAAATCTACATCACCAGCTCCTCCCAGTTCAGGACTTTCTTTTCACATCAACAAGCCCATCCCACAGGTGGGATTAACAAACTCTGGGTTTTAACACAATCAATTTGAAAACCAAGCCAATACAGGGGAATCTTTAATTGCCATTACTATCACACAAGCAGACAAAAAATACAGACAGAGAAAATAATCAGCAGACAGGGCTTCCAGCTGTCTGACCATTACATCCATAACTAGTCAGTTACCAGAGTGGGAAGCACCAACATCTGGGTTTTCCAAGCTGGGGGCTCAATGGCTGTCCAGAATCTTATCTGGCCAAATCACACAATTCTTCCCACAGTGAACCCCAAAGCAAAACCTCACATCAGGGTATATATATATACCCTATATATATCCTTCTCCTAGGTCAGAGAATGTCACAACCTTCTTGACCCACTGCCCAATCACAATAACAAGGTGTGGGCATTGCTGAAAAACAAGCCTCCTGCCAGAGGCTCCATGTGACCACATTCAGCTTATTAGGGGGCAGGGCATATTTTCAAATCAGGAAAGGTTCTCAGAGTCACTTAAGCCTATCAAAGGGCCAAGGAGCAGGGAAGATCTTCAGATTCCCATTCCCTTAACACTTGCTTTTATGGGTTAGGATCTTGTAGGCAAGTCATGGCGTGACCCCTGTGAAGTGTAGAGAAAGCACAGATGAGTCAGACTTTTTTTTTATTATCTTTTCTATGCAGCAGAGTCAAGGGTTCCTGGTGCTTGGGACACCATTCTTCTAAGATGAGCTGACACAGCTCAAGGCATGACTGCAGTTGAATGGTCAGTCACTATGGCCAGCAGCCTCCAGGTGGTCTGTAAAGATGGTGGCCACAGATCTTGGGTGAGGCCTTCAGAAATAATTTCCACAGTCTGAGCAGGTGATCTGGTCCTGCAAGCCCACAACAGTCTAAAGGAGGGCTGGGGCCCTAGAGGGAGAGAAGGCACAATGGCAGTTAGAATCAGCACAGTGGACAGCTTCCCTTTGACTTGAGCTTGTCTCTCTGGGGAAAAAGTCTAACATTTGGAGGCAGGGTTGGATTCTTGAGTCCCTATTATGCATAGCAGGAAAGGTAGGCTTGGGGAGGGGAAGGGCAAGGGTCTAGCCCACAGCCCCTCTGAGCTAGGAAGCATGAAAATCCACAAGGGAGGCCTGGCATGATCATGGGCTGCTGGAATCCAAGACTGAGATGTGGAATGGGCCTTAGAGATCTTTCTGGGGATGCCCTTCATGAATCCTGTGGGGAAATGGAAGTGTCATGCACAGAGGGGAATTTTCCAAGATAAGTCACATGGAGCCTAATTGAAATCCAAGTCTCCTGTGTCTAAATGTCATGCTGCAGGGAAGTGACTTGGGTTGTAAATGTGGGCAGCTGATGGAATGGAAATAGGAAGACCTGAGTTAGAATCTCGGCTCTGAGGATCCCACCCTGGATTTCTTCTTGTTTTGCCTCCATAAAAGGATGGCTCCCAGCCACCCCTTCATCCTCAAAGAGCAGCATGTACTGAGAGCCAAGTTTGGCCAGAGGAGGGCCCCATGGTCACGGTGTGAGGGACCATGGCCAGGTCAAATCTATTGGACTCTAAAACCAGAGCTGAAGACTGCCAGATGGCAGTACTCAAGGAAGTGCCAACATCGGAGGGGTGGTAGTAACCTCTCAAGTTCTGATCTGACTAACAGCTCCTAGAGCCCCCAGGCTATGTGCCTTTGCTTCATTTCTGGAACACAAATGGAATAGCTCCTTTGAAAAGGGCCATGAATTCTAGAGTTCGTGGGGCCTGGGCACTCAGTATTTTCTTGGCTAAATGAGGTTGGGGGTGGGGCAAAAACAGGTTCCTAATCCAGAGAAAAGTCCTAATCCTCAGTACATTCTACCCTCAATCACTCTACTTTACTGAGTGTGGTGTTGAGGTCCTCCAGTGTGCTTCCACCACAGCTTCAAGTAGGTCTGCCTCCAGGCCATGCATGCCTTCTCTGCAATTTATAGTCACTCAGCCCAGCCTCCTCTACACTTTCATTCCCCTGGAAGCATGGACTTGGGGAAATCACATCTTCCTAGAATCTCAGCCTTAGATTTCCTCTGGATCTTTGGTGAATACACATGAAATCCACACCTCACCCTCCAGTCACTGCAACTGAAACGTGGTACCAGGGGAAAAACAGAGACTACAAGACTGACAAAGAAGAGAAACATTTATTCACGAGTTCGAACCCGGGTCCAACCATACACTTAAGATGGAGGACCTTCTTCTCGGGCGTTCTTTTATTCTCTTGGGGAGAGCGGGGAAACACAAAGGTCAGGGATTGGGTGACAGACAAGTATGAGCCTTAGAGATAGTGGCTTGGCGCCAATTCTATAGGGGCCAGGGGGGATGGTCGAGATTCAGTACCGGAATCTTAAAAGTCACCAGGAAGTCAGGGTGAGGCAAGGAATGTGCTGACATTCCTTCTTGCAAAAAACACAAGTCTTACAAGTTTATTCCCTGGTATGGGTGGCCCTACCGGAATCAACATTTCTTCTTGCATTTCCTGGTTTGGGTTGCCCCTTCTCATTCCCCACTTCTTTTTTGTACGGAATCTAATCTTAGATTTCAAACCTCATGGTCATCTTCGGGGAGTTCATGATAGTGGGGCCTTAAGAGCATAAGGCGGAGATCATCCGTTCGTGACCTAATAAGGTTCAGGAGAGATCTAAAAAGCACACGGCCAAAGGTTACAGCCAAAAGGAGTAGCACTAGGGGACCAGCGAGGGCAGTTAACAGGGTGGTGAGCCAAGGGGACCATGAAAAAAGGGATTGATACCAATTGTTCTGGGCCTGGCGTGCCTCTTCCCTATCTGCCAAGTGCTTTCGAAGCTGGCTCACACCATCCTTTATGATGCCCGAGTGGTTAGCATAAAAACAACAAGCTTCCCCCAAAGCTAGGCAGAAACCTCCTTGCTTCATAAAGAGGAGATCAAGACCTCTATGATTCTGAAGCACCACTTCAGCCAGGGAGGAGAGAGACTCCTCCAGATGGGCCACAGATCTCTCCAAGGTGCTTAAATCGGTATCAATTTGCCTGTTGAGATAAGAAATTCTCATTACCTTTAACCAAAGCCATGGTCCCTACTGCAGTGGACCCGGCAATCCCAAGTCCTAAAAGAAGAGGTACAAGTATGGGGGCTCTTTTCTGTCTAGGCAAATTTGCATGCTCTCGCCCACCCTCACCGGAATAAAAGTAACGAGAGGGGGCCTCAATGTATAGACAAAGGTCAGAGCTGACCAAGGGGAACATGTGAATAGACAGTTTAGATAAGATTTGGGCCAGGTCCTCAAGGAGACAAAAGGCAAGAACAAAGGAGGGTGTGGGCCAGCCCTGGCCTTGATTACTTAATCAAGAGATTAAGTAAGAACAAAAGGGGTGGAAGGGTGTTGCCTAGGTGGAATGTGGGGTAGGGGGAAGGGGCAGAGTCGGAGGTTGGGAAAGGAATTTTACAGATAACAATTTTACAATACAAATTGCATTTACAATTTCACAAACTGGTTTCAGAAGTTGGTTTCACAAATTGACCTAGACCCCAGGTACCCCATCATTCCCCCCTTAAACAGATGACACCCGAAATCATTTGGGGGTATAGGACGATGATCTCAGCCTCCCGAGCTACTTCCCGCTGGGGAGGGGCGAAGAGCTTTCCCTGCCTCTCAGGGTATCATCGTTCAAGGGGTGGGGTCCATAGCCAAGGTCCGGAATTTGGCCGATGCCAGGTCCAAGGGGTGATGGGTAAGACTTCAGGCAACGGTTGGTACTCAGCCGACAATGTTCCCAGCAGAAGAGTCACCTGCCAGTGAAGGGTGCTGAGCCTAAAAGACACAAATCTAGCAAACGATTAAACAAACAAGGGCCAAAAAGGAGTAAGAGAAAATTGACCAGAAGTGGGGTGAGTATGGGCTAGTATAACCCATTACTCAGACTATTTCACTGTCCTTCATATTTTCTCATAGAATAGGCCTTTCAAAATCCCGCTAGAGATTTAAAATTTCTTCTAAAAGTATTTTCCCTTCTTTAAAACAGTTCAAGATTCATAAAACTTTTAGAATGATCTTAAGCAGTTTGCATAACTTTCTGTACATGTTCTAATCCTAGATAAAAATAATATTAGATTTTCCAGTAAGCTAACACGAAAGAGCTCACATCTTTTACTGACTCCCTGCTCCGATCATAGAAACCTGCTATAGAAGGAAAAAAACAGGGACCTGTGACATTCCAAATATGACAGGATAAAACATCCTTGATTCTGTTTAAACTCAGGTTAGTTACAGATATCCAACCATGCAGTATCCATTCCACCTCAATGCTAGACTCAGGAATAGGTGGGGAACATTCCTTTTCAAAGGAACCCCATAGGTAAACTGAGCCAGGAGGGATCCCATCCCAGACCGAGGCTAAGACTGTCCCTCTAGCCTTTACCAAATGCAGGCTTCCACCTGTCCACAGTACATTCTCTGAGTAGCTTGTGGCATTTTCTCAAATACTGATTTAATGCAGATAACTATACCCAAATTCAACTCAAAATAAAATTTAGTTATGGTCCCAAATGCCTTTTACCTTAAACAACAAGCCTCAACAATCACAGCTTAGAGCCAGTTATAATTATTTCTATTCTCTTGTAGCTGCAATAAGCAATAAAGATTTATCAGGTTCCACAACTGTATGGAATTCCAATCTTTCCTTCTGAAATCTAGAAGCCAATTGATAAAAATCCTTTTTAATACTTGCAACTTTTTAGCAAGTTAGGTTCATTTAAAACTACATGACTAAAACTGTTTCTTTCCCAATGACCTTGCTTAATTAACAGAGTTTCCAGGGGATTTGGCAGTTTTATTTCCCCACAAAAGGAACCTTAGGACCAATTCAAATTACCCATCCTGAACCCTTATTATTCATACAAAATTAAAATTGGAGTCCTGGTCAATTGTCATGATCACACATTAAAACTAGTTCCTTATATGTCTGCATTAGTCCATTATTAATCCCTTCACCAGGAGGATGGGATTTCACTAAAGGATTCACCTTATACTAACAGTTACAACAATTAAAATATTTACTAAGTAGTCCAGAAACTATTCTCCTTTTAACATTAGCCAACCATGAGAAAGCTGAGACA
Organism: Petaurus breviceps papuanus; assembly: GCF_028583685.1. Classification (NCBI taxonomy): domain Eukaryota; kingdom Metazoa; phylum Chordata; class Mammalia; order Diprotodontia; family Petauridae; genus Petaurus; species Petaurus breviceps. The sequence continues at coordinate 2,646 of NW_027186920.1, read as the reverse complement.
AGTGATACTAACTAAATAACAGAATAATATTCCCATAAAACCTTGACCTACTTGTCCTCACATTATTACAAAGAACTAAAGGACCCTGACTTATACAGGAATACCTATGCCAAATCCTAAGCCTAATAGCTTAGTAACTTAAGATGTTCCAGAATCCAGTATTTAATAGATTTGTTGCATCTTCAAAACTTTTGATTATTGAAACTTGCCACCAAGAATAGGGACAAAGCTGTAATGAGGAAACCATTTCCCCCAACTTCAGAATGTCAGTTCTGGGCAAAATGTGTACTAAGCTGCAATCTGCATTGAGCCCAGCTCAGAGTCTGCCAGGTGTCACTGGGAGGGTCGAGTCAGGAGAATCCTACCTCAGCTCATGCGGAACAGTCGTTCTCCCGACCTTCCATACCCATACTTCACAGGCCTTCCATATCTGTACCTCATAGGGTCTGGCATCATGGATCAGTAGCTCAGATGGCTTAGATAGCCTTTCTTAATGTCCATTCCTGGAGTTAGACTCAGAGGAATAGTCAGTTAACAATCCCATCAAATCTTAAATAACAAGCTCCAACAATCCGTTTAAGGTATGATTATAATCTCACATTGGTTAAGGAACATCTCTAAAGTGAGCCTCAAATAGCCTGCGTTCATTTCTATATTTATTCTTGTTCGTAAAGTCAAATCTCCCATCAGGTTTATAAATTATTGCCCTAATAGATTTGCATCTACTGCCCAAGATTCCTCATCTTTCTGTAACTATGCTTAATCTGATCTCACACTAAAATTTCCGTTCTCTCAACTAAAGTGTCTCTGATTTAATCCCAACAATTAATTCAGTCAATGGCATTAATACCCAATTATACTTTGAAATACACTGGAATCCCTATGACATATACACAGATATAACTTTTCTACAGCAACTTTATAATCCCAATCTCAGTCCATGGGATAATGATTCAATATTGCCATTTGTATTCTTATTTCCTTTTCTTCTCAAATATGATTGAGCTATTAATTATAAAATCTAGTTACAAATCTTTCTGTCTTCCTTAAAACTTCCTCACACCCTTCTCAACATACTTAAACCATCTGATACAAAGGTATCCATACCACTATTTAGAGACAGGAGGGGCTTGGAAATCCCCATTTGTCCCCAAACCTTCTTATCTTAACATCAATTTACTCTCATTAAGTTGCAATATACCACAAAGATTTACCAGGACTCATATACATAAGGGATTCCCTTTAACATCTTTCCCTTCACAATTTTCTGAGATTGTCCTGGTAAGGCCAATTGTTAGAGATCCTTTTTACTCTTTTGTACATAGACTTTGCTGCTTCTCAGTAAGTCAAGCTTATTGTTTAGGAGCTTCATACAAGTTCGCTTTCCCAGGTAATTTTACAACATTATACAGTAGTAGGGGGACTATTCTGAATGAGCAGAACTAGTCAGTATAAAGTTGTCACAGTTTTAGGTTTTAGCATTAAAACAGTAGCCCAATAACTTAGTTAACAGTCTTACAATTTCAAACAATCTTAACTGAAACTTCCTTTTAAACAAAGATAGACTTGGAAGCTTAAGATTTTCCCAAATTACAATACTCCAAAACTTTAAGAGAAACTGCTTTTCATACACCATAGATAGTACAGATGTTTACCAGTAATGATATCTCAAATTTGAACTTCGAAATAAAAACAAATGAATTACCAATCTGATGACCTTAACACTCCACATGAAGTTATACTAAACTAAAATCCTTTTTTTTTTGATGCCATACAACCAATCAACTTATAATCACTGCATACTTCCAGAATAGCCAAAAAGTTAAATGGACAATCAGCTATCACAGTAAATATTGGCAGTATTGTTACTACTTGTTTGTATCCCAAATATAAAAGCTTTAAACCATCAGATATTATAACATAAAGAATCCAATTCACATGAAAATAACATTATAACATAGGGTTAGCAGAACTGATAAAGTAACATAGCTAGTTTTACACAACTTTTTCTCCATCTTTTAGTTTCAACAAAACTCAGATTGAAAACTGATTTGTCACTCAATTTTTACAGTATAAGAGGACTTTACAATTTAGATTTTACAATTTAGAGATACCATAATAGAACAATGACATTATGACATTAATTGCATTTCCGATTCATCACATACCAAAATTATTGATAGAAAATTAGGCTTACCAAGTGCAGAGGCTTTTCTCCTCTCCCCACAGTTGCAGAGCTTGGTTGTGGTCCCCGGGATTTGAAAGGAAAGAGGGTCATCTGCATGCCCCAGGGGCCCTCAATATAGCTGCAATGCCTCCCCCCAATGTTTTTAGCTGTTCCAACTTTTACTCCAATAAATTTTGTGTCCACTCCTTAGAAACTTCTTTGAAAGTGATAGCTTTGACTTCCCTAGCAAGGGGAGAGGGAGTGGCGCCTACTCCCTTATCCCAGTTCTAGAGAACCCAAAAACCTCACCTTATGTGTCAAATCTTGAAAAATATTCCAATTTGCCTAAATGCCAAATAGTAAAATGAATTCTGACCTTTCTTCATCATCAAATTAGGAGTGACACTTTTCAAAAGATGACCAGAATGCATTCAGTTGCCTTTTAGTTGCATTCTGTTACACAAAACTTTTCTCTTTTA
>NW_027186919.1:12445-15174 GCF_028583685.1 Petaurus breviceps papuanus | reverse complement strand
TGCATGGCTGCCACACCTCAGCCACTTCTCCCATCCAGGGGGCAAAGGCCAGACAGCACTCCAAACTCCCTGTTCCTGCAAAGGCTACACTGACCTCTCACTTTATCTTTGGCTTCTTTGGGTTGATAAGTCTGGAAACCACCACAGCTGCTGGTGATCCAGTCCACAGCTGATTGTGGCTGCCCTGGGGCTAAAACCTCAGGCTCACACGGGGCTGGGCTCAGCTCCCAGAGCACTAGGCTGGCCCCTTCCTTCCAGCCTGCCAGACTGTCTTCAGTGGGAGGTGAGCTTCTCTCTGTCATTTTGTGGGTTTTGTAGCTCCAAAGTTTGTTTAGAGTCATTTTTTTGCATGAATTGGAGGAGGTGGAAGTGGGAGCTGCGAGGAAATCCTGTTTGTACTCCCACTTTGCTGCCTTTAACAGGAAAAGTGCTGGAGACTTAGAAAAGGAAGAGTTTAGTGCCCAAGGCCCCAAGGGCATGCCCCACTAGAGTAAAGGAGTTTCCTTCTTTGGGACAGATTGGCCCCTCTGCTTTAACTGGGTAATGCTGGGAATCTGACTCAGTTTCACTTAGGAATAACAAACATTCAAACAAACAAAAAGTCAATGGACACAAACTGTTCTCTTGGGAGGGAGGAGAGAGATGAGTCTGGGATCACACACTGAGAAGAATTGGGAATTGGTTCGTGGAGCTTAAACGATGAGTAGTCCTTATCCAATTGAAGGGAGGTGTCTGAGGACCTTTGCCTGCCCTAAGGCATTTGAATAAGCTTTTATTTTATTTTATTTTTGAAATGAAAGACTTGGATAAAGACAGAGATGGCCTGCTTTTGGCTGTGCAGAAGACCCAAGCTGGGAAGATGGGTTCCTACACTGGCCAACAGAGTAAGGACCAGAAAGATGCTGACAAGCTCTGCTGAATCAAACATGATGACGTCCATGAGGTCTGAGTGTGGCATCTTTAGCTGTGGTTAGAAAGATAAACCTTTCCAGTACAAGATGGGGGAGGTGTGGCTAGAAAATAGCTTAACTGGAAATGGCCTGGAGGTTTTAATGGCCTCCCAGCTCCCCAGGAATCCTGAAAATGCCCTGACTGCAAAGAAAGGAAATGTGATCTCTGTCAACTGAGTTACAAGACTTATGGTGTCCATGACTAGAGAGGTGGAATTCCCACAGGGTTTGCCATGGTCAGAGACTATCTGAAATATTGTGCTAGTGATGAGCAATACATTCGATCCCCCACCCTTCCAAGCTTGTAAATAAGCCACAAAAACCTTTCCCCACACCCATAAAGTTCTCTCTCCCTGTCTCTCTCTCTCCTCTCTCTCCTTCCCCCCTCTGTCTCTGTCTTTGTCTGTCTCTGTCTGTCTCTTTCTCTCTCTTTCTCCTCTCCTTCCTTCCTCTCTCTCTGTCTGTCTCTGTCTTCTCTCTTTGTTTTTTCTGTCTCTGTTTCTCTGTCTCTTCCCTCCCTCTCCATCCCACTTTCTCCCTCTCCCTCCATCTTTCTCTGTCCCTCTCCTGCTTCTGTTTCTCTCTGTATCTCTGTATTTCTCTCTCATTCCCTTCTCTCTCCCTCACTATATCCTTTTATGTCTCTCTCCTTTTATCTCTTTCTCAGTCTCTCTGACTCCATTTTTTGTCTCTCTCTCTTTTGTCCTCCCTAATCTCTCTCTGTTTCCATTTCTCTCTCTTCCTCCATCTTTTTCTCTGTCTCTTTTGCCTCCATTTCTGTTGTTCTGTCTCTGTCTCCCTGTCCCTGTCTCTCTGTCTCTCTCTTTCTCTCCTCCATCTTCACATCTTTCTATCTCTATCTCACTTATCTCTCTCTGTTTCTGTCTCCTGTCTCTGTCTCTGTCTATTTCCCTCCCAGTACATACAAAATATTTGTTGAATTGAATAGAACCAAATGAATGATCTATCATTTCATTATTGCATAGTCACCATATGTTCCATGATTACAAAGATAAGAAGTGATCAGATCAGGATTTGAATCCAGGTCCTCTGACTCCAAAACTAGCCCCTTTGTCCCTTCATCACAGGGAGTCTTTCAATAATTGAGAATGCCATATTTACAAAATACAGACCTGTTTGGCCCCATTATCCAATCAGTGCTGATCATTATGAGATACTTGAGCAGGCTGCCAAAAACAAGATCACATGAAATGTAGAGGGTTTGGAATGCATGAACCAATCAGAGGTGGAGCCTTAGTCCTTGCTCAGATTTGGGTGATGCTGCAGGAAGCTGCTCTTGCTCTGGGCATAACAAGGGTCTCCCCCAAGCAGAGCTCAGACCTGACACATAGGGTTGAATAAGTTTCTCTTGCTTTATTGATTGATTAAAGTCAATCTGAATGCTTTTGCTACACTCAAACATAAGATTTTATGACCGAGCTACTCCCCCCATCCATGAAGTGTCCTGCCTGAGAGATGAAAGGCTTAATAAAAAGGGTGTGGGGGGTAATCCCTCTTCAAAGCCCCAAGGATGTCCTTAAAAAATGCTACTGCCTACTTACCTCACAACTCGAATCTAGTAGGTGTGGTCTGAAGTCACCTTGGGACTTACTGAAAATGCCAAATCTCTCACTAATCTGACTCCCCATAACAGTTTATAAAAACTGCAGAAGTCACTTTTCCTATCAACCCTCTGTTTTTTTCTCTCTGCTTGACTTCTCATCCCCTGAACCCATGTGCTTAAATTGTTATTGGCCATATTTTATTGGCAACAGCAAA
>NW_027186919.1:8891-12345 GCF_028583685.1 Petaurus breviceps papuanus | reverse complement strand
AAAAAAAAAAAAAAAAAAGAATTAAAGCTTTGACCTGGGAAAGCAGGAGAAAGGTGCCCTTGGTGACCAGAAAGCCTCCCCTCATTGTCAGCAGCAGACTCCTCTCTTTGGGATGGAGGTGTGGGAGCTCTTTGCAGAAGGCTTTTTCCCTCCTTCTCCCTGGGCATGTAGGTTACAGGTTCATCTCTCCTCTGAACAGAACAGAGGACTGAATTAGCCCAAGGATATAAAGAATACATTTTCTCTTAGAAATTCTCCTCAAAATTTCTCTTTCACACACTGTCTCCACTAAATAAGAGTTAACTCTACTCCATTCTTGCCAGGAAGAAAAGACAGTTAGACTCGCTCAGTTCCCCTCTAGTGTCTGTTTAAGTCAGTTTCTCCAAGTGTCCATTCAGGCACTCATAACGATGACAGCGAATGCTCTAATTTCCTTGCAGACTCTCAGAGATAGCACTTAACTGTCTAAGACTCTCACAGAATTTCTCCCCATGACAGTTAACTGTCCAAGACTCTTCAGAAAAGAAGGCCTGTTAGCCATCTCACAAGGTCCCAGTTTGCTTTTCTCCAAAGTGGAGAGTAGAGAGTGAATGCACATCATGGCACAGAATGTCCTGTCCCCCAGCTGCTGATCTTCTGGAGCAGCTTCTTCATGCAGCCAGGGAGGCCCAGGACCACACAGCCAGAGGACACTGTGAAATTCCCAATCCCAATGGAAATGAACAGGACTGAGCTCAAGGGGGATCTCCAGAGCATCTGTAAGGTGCCAGTGGCTGCTGTGAGAACCAGGATCCAGCCTGGTTCCAACTAGAAAAGGGACCACAGGAATGTGTGCATAAAGCAGCCAATTACAATGTCCCTTAGGTCCAGCTGGCTCACAGGCAGACTATCAGGGTCCCAGATCTGGTTCCTGAGAAAGAACTGAGCCCTGAAGTTGGCTCTCTTGATGACATCCAAAATCAGCTTATGGAAGATGGAAGACAAGTGGCAGAAAGGCAACCCCAGCAGGGGGCAGGGGGCACCAACTGGGTCGACTTGAGCCTGGGATGATGCCCAGACCATTCTGGAGAGCCCTGCACAGGCAGCAGGGGGAACACTTTTAACAAGGCAGAGTTAAAGTTTTGCTTTATGGAAAAGGGGAAAAAAAAGACAGAGGGTGGCACAGCATGGCTGGGAGAGGCACTCGAAGTGGGGTTATGTGGCTGCAGCCTGTGTGCTCTGGCTCACTGTCCCAAGGCCAGCTTGAGCTCTCCGTGGGGGGTTGAGGTGTCTCAACTCTACGGCCCCCATTGCCTTGAGGCCCCACCAGTCATGTTTCATTGTTGAGGGAAGGGGAGGGCAGTGACTGACGCCCCAACCCAGTTTTATGGAACTACTTAAAACCAGGTAGCTTTTATAAAGGGATATTTGAAGATGTGGCAGGAACAAGCCTCTCCCCCTCCCCTTGTCCCATGCCCCCTACACAGCCTCCAAGGAGCACTCACCCCTTTACCTTCTCAATCTCTGGAGGGAGTGGGATTTAAACTTAGCTTGGTTCCTGCGCGGCATTGGTCCCTCCAAGTTCATGTCCATCTACAGCATGTCTGCAGAGGGGCCCACATGAGAGTGATCATCTCACTGGGGTCTCTAAGATTTCTCTTGTTCCTTGGGTCTTTGATGTTGGGGTGGCCACAAAACCTCTGAGACCAGGCTCCTTGTGTCCCCATCTTTCAGAACTCCTGAGGTGTCTCTAGCTAAAATCATTGAATGAAGTCCAAAGAGAATGAAACTAAAGAGGTCACTGAAGATGATAGGCTTTCTTGAATGCCTTAGAAAGCCTCCTCTTAGGGATTTGGAACTGTGCCCAAAGGGCTGCAAAGAAGGGCCTCCCCTTGGACCCAGCAATACCACTTCTAGGGCTGGAGAGGAAAGATATCACAGAAGTGGGAGGAGGAACCGTATGTACAAAAGTATAGCGGCTCTTTTTGGGGTGGCAAACAATTGGAAACCAAGGATGCCCATCAAGTGGGGAATGGCTGAACAAGTTGTGGTATATGAATGTCATGGAACACATTGTGTTATAAGACATGAGGGGCAGACAGGCTTCACCTGGAGAGGCTCCTATGAACTGATGCTGAGTGAGGAGCAGAGCCAGGAAGACATTGTACACAATTACAGACACATCCTATCTGTGTCGACTGACTGATAGACTGGGCTCCTCTCAGCAATGCAAAGCAAAGCATTGGAAGACAACTCCAAAATCCAGAGAAAGAATTACAGAGTCTGAATGAATGTGGAAGCAAACTACCTGCTCTCTCTCTCTCCTCCCTCCCTCCCTTCCCCCCCCCTCCCCTCCCCTCCCCTCCCCCCTCCCCTCCTTTCTCCCCCCCTTCTCTCTCTCCTTTCTCTCTCTCTCTCTCTCTCTCTTTCTTTCTCTCTCCCCCCCCTCTCTCTCTCCTCTCTGCTTTCTCTCTCTCTGTTTTGTTTTGTTCTGTTTCTTTTTTTAGTTGTTCATTCCATTAGTTATAATTCTTCTTTACAACTTCACTAATGTTTAATGTGAAGGTATTTGTAGAACCTACATCAGATTACATGACACCATGGCGGGGAGGAAGGGGAGGAGGGGGAGAAAATTCAGAACTTCAAAACTTGTGGAACTGAACATTGTAAACTAAACAATAAACAAATTTAAATGAAAAAAGAATAGAGAAAATTTAAATATTGGCAAAAAAGAAAAGAAAGAAAGCCTCCTCTTTCACAGAGGGGTTAGCCTAGCAGACTAGTTTCAGGAGGTCTACACTGGCTCCCGTCTCTCCTAGATCTTCTCTTACATGTCCTAATTCTCCCAGAAACAAGCTGCCCAGATTCTTCACATCTGGAGAGATGCCTCCCCAGCTGGGCTGCCATGGGCCACCCACCCCCCATTTCATGAATGAGGGAGAACATTCCAAATCAAGCCCTAAGGAGGTCCTAAAGGCTCTGCATCTGGCAAGAAAGAACTTCACAATTTGGTTACCATTCTCCTTTTCTGCTCCTTGCACATTATTCTCTATGCATTCTACATGCCAGCCAAATTGACCACCTTGTTGACCCTGGCCCAAGGGACAGGCCTTTACCCTAACTCCAGTTCCAAGACCTTCTCCCTCTTGTCTTCATGCTTTTGCAATGGCTACCCTATGGCTAGAATACACTCCCTCTTCCCTTCTACCTCTTAGATCCTCTGTCTCTGCTCAAGGGTGTGATAGTAATGGAATGTGGAGATTCCCCTGTATTGGGCTTGGTTTTCAAATTGATTGTATTAAAACCCAGAGCTTGTTAATCCCACCTGTGGGATGGACTTTTTGATGTGAAAAGAAAGTCCTGAACTGGGAGGAGCTGGTGATGTAGATTTGGAGAGACACTAGAGAGAGGCGGGAGATCTTTTTGGAAGCAGCACCTCGTGGAGAGAGAGAGACTAAGAGAATTGCTGGTGGCC
>NW_027186919.1:0-5891 GCF_028583685.1 Petaurus breviceps papuanus | reverse complement strand
TATATATAATTTGCTTTCCAAAATGCTTCTTCTGATTTAGAGATCCACCAACAACACACCAGTGTACCTATCTTCTCACAACCTCTCCAACTTTGATGATTCCTATCTTTCATTATCATTGCCAATTTGCAGAATGTGAGGTGAAATTTGAGGGTTTTATTTGCATTTCTTTCATTCTTAGTGATTTAGAACATTCTTTCATGTAGTTTGCAGTTCTTATTCTGAGAACTATTGGTTCATATCATTGATCACTTATGTATCGGAGAATATCTTTTGGTCTAAAACATATTTGTTAATTATTTATGTATCTTTATTTTTTTATTCTTTTTTTTTAAGCAATTGGGATTAAGTAACTTGCTCAAGGTTACACGGCCAGTTATTATTTCTGGGTGTGGTGCTGAGTATCTGAGCCCAGATTTGATCCAGGTCATCCCGACACTGGAGCCGATGCTCTTACTCGCTGAGCCACCTGGCCGCCCCTAATTATTTATGTATCTTTAATACTAAACCCTTACCAGAGAAATTTTATATGGAGATTTTTTCCCCAATCACCCACTTCCCTCCTCAGCCACCATGAATGGCTTTTCTGTGCAGAAGCTCTTCCTAGTCACACAATCAAGTGATTTGTTTTATCTTTGTAATGACCTCTTTCCCTTCTCTGGGATCCCTTCTCTGCAGTGGCAGAGCCAAGATGGTGAAGTAAAAGCAGGAACTTGCTTCAAGTCTCATTCCAACCACCCCCAATACCTGTAAAATATGACTCTAAACAAATTTTAGAGCTAAGAGTCCACAAAGTGAAAGAGAGAAACAAATCTCCCACTGAAGACAGCCTGGCAGGCCAGCAGGAATGATCTATCCCACCAGGCTGGGAGCAGAGCCAAGTCCTGCATGGGTTGGGCCGGCATAGACCTGCCAGAGCAGACTTCAGGACAGTGAATCACTGGCAGCTGACATGGTTTCCAGACTTCTCACCCTACAAATGCCAAAGACAAAGTAAAAGGTCAGTGGGGAAACATGGGTGAGAGAAGAGCACTGTCTGGCCCCTGCCCTCAGGGTTGTGTAGCTACAGATGGTTGGGGGGGGGTGGACCAAGCAGCTGATCAGAGGGACATTGCAGGAATCTCTTTGCCAGTGCTGAGGCAGGATTCTCTTTGTTTTTCCTGCTTGGATCTGGGTGGTAATCTTAAGTAGTGGTCCTGGGGTAAGGAGGAGCACTGACTTGGTAGATCTTGTGGAGGCTGTAGAGAGGAAGACCTCTCTACATGATATTGGAATCTCTACTTATCTCTAAAGGATATTGGAAAAATAATTGACCTGGAAAACAGACCCAGGAGAGATAATCTGAGAATCATAGGCCTACTAGAAAATCATGACGAAAAAATGAGCCTGGACAACATCTTCCAAGAACTCATCAAAGAAAACTGCCCTTAGATACTAGAACCAGAGGGTAAAATAGAAATCAAGACAATCTACCCATCACCTCCTGAAAGAGATACCAAATTGAAAAGTCCTCGAAATGTTGTGGCCAAACTCAAGAACTACCAGGTAAAGGAGAAAATACTACAAACAGCCAGAAAGAAATAATTAAAATATTATGGAACCACAGTAAGGATCGAACAGCATCTGGCAGCCTCTATGCTGAAAGATTGGGGGAAATGAAATACAATTTTTTTTGCAAGGCAAAAGAGCTTGGGTTACAATCAAGGATCACTTACCCAGTGAAACTGAACATATTCTTCCAGGCAAAGATATGGTCATTCAATGATATAACAAATTTTCAGACCTTCCTGAGGAAAAATCCAGAGCTCAATAGAAAATTTAACCTTGAATTACTAGACTCAAGAGAGACATAGAAAGGTAAAGAAGGGAAACACACACACACACACACACACTGTTATTTAATAAGAGCAAACTGTTTTTGGACAAGTAGAAGGTATGGGTATAAATTACACAAAATGATGTTAAAAAACTTATTAAGGGCTACAAAGGGACTGCAATGGAAGAAGAGGAAAGAATGAAGTGGAAAAAGGTAAATTATGCCACACAAAGAGGAATAAAAACAATATAGCAGAGGGAAAGAAGGGAAGGAGATGAGTATTATATGAGCTTTTCCCTCATTGGTTCTGGTGCAAGGAGGGAATAATACAACCAGTTAAGCATAGGACTCTATCGAGAAGAGACAAAAAATGTATCATAATAGAGGGAAAGAGGAGAGGGAGAGAAGCTTTGCATGAGATCTGTTCCTGTCACAGTTGGTTCAAAGAAGAAATAACATATTATATTAAATATAAAAAGACTATCATATCCTACAGGCAGTAGGAGTGTGGAAGGGCTAATAAAGGGGGGGGGTGGTTAGAAGGGAGGGAAGAAGTAAGTGGGAAGGGTAGGAAAAGGGATGTGGGGCTTATAAGAAGGGAATACTGAGGGAGGTGTTGGTCAAAAGGAAAACACTTAAGGAGGAGAAGGAAGAAGGGGAGAAAAATAAAAGCATAAAGAGGTGGGGGAATAGGTTGGAGGAAAAAGGACAGATAATAATCATAACTGTGAATGTGAATAGGATGAACTCTCCCATAAAATGGAGGCAGATAGCAGAATGGATTAAAAACTATAATCCTGCAATATGCTGTTTACAAGAAACACATATGAAGCCAAGGGATACACACAGGGTAAAGACAAAAAGCTGGAGTAAAATATATTATGCCTCAGCTAAAGTAAAAAAGCAGGGGTAACAATCCTTATTTCAGATAAAGCAAAAAAAAAAACTGATCCAAATAAAAGAGATAAGGAAGGAAACTATATATTGCTAAAACGCACCATCAAAAATAAAAGAGATAAGGAAGGAAACTATATATTGCTAAAACGCACCATGAAAAATGAAGCAATATGATTACTTAACATATATGCACCAAGTGGTATAGCATCCAAATTCCTAGAGGATAAGGTAAGGGAATTAGAGGAAGAAATAGATAGCAAAACTATACTAGTGGGGGACTTTAGTCTCCCCCTCTCTGAACTTGATAAATCAAACCTCAAAATAGACAAGAAAGAAGTTAAGGAGGTGAATAGAATTTTAGAGAGGGTAGGTATGATAGATATCTGGAGAAAACTGAATGGGGATAAAAAGGAATATACCTTCTTCTCAGAAGTATATGACACATACATGAAAATCGACCATGTACTAGGATATAAAAACCTCACAATTCAGTGCAGAAAGGAAGAAATATTAAATGCATCATTCTCAGATCATGATGCAATAAAAATCATATGCAATAAAGGGACATGGAAAGATAGACTAAAAACTAATTGGAAATTAAACTATTTAATTCTAAAGAATGAGTGGGTCAAACAAGAAATCATAGCAACAATCAGTATTTTCATTCAAAAGAACGATAATAATGAGACAACATATCAAAATTTGTGGAATGCAGCAAAGGCAGTTTTTAGGGGAAGTTTTATACTTCCTGAGTACATACATGAATAGATTCAATAAAAGGGAGGTCAATGAATTGGGCATACAATTGAAAAACCTAGAAAAAGAACAAATTTAAAATCCCCAATTAAATAATAAATTAGAAATAATGAAAACAGAAGGAGAGATTAATAAAATTGAAATTAAGAAAACTATTGAATTAATAAATAAAAATAAAGAGCTGGTTTTATGAAAAAAAAAAAACAAACAATAAAATTGATAGACCCTTAGCCAATATGATAAAAAAAGAAGAAAACCAAATTATGAGTATCAAAAATGAAGAGAGTGAATGTACCTCCAATGAAGAGGAAATTAAAACAATAATTAGAATTATTTTGCTCAGTTGTATGTACATAAATTTGATGATCTTAGTGAAATGGATGAATATTTACAAAAATATAAGGTACCCAGATTAACTGAAGAGGAAGTAAATTACTTAACCCCATCTCAGAAAAAGGAATTAAAGAAGCTGTCAGTGAACTCCCTAGGAAAAATTCTCCAGGGCCAAACAGATTTACCAATGAATTCTATCAAACATTTCAAGAACAACTGGTTCAGTACTCTAAAAAGTATTTGGGAAAATTAGTGAAGAAGTCCTACCAAATTCTTTTTATGACATAAACATGGTACTGATACCTAAATCAGGGAGAGATAAAATGGAAAAAAGAAAGTTATAGACCAATTTCCCTTATGAATACAGATGCAAAAATTTTAAATAAAATATTAACAAAAACTTAAAGCAACTTATCACAAGAAGAATACACTTTCACCAAGTGGGATTTATTCTAGGAATGCAAGGATGGTTTAATATTAGGAAAACCATCAGTATAATTGATCATGTCAACAATAAAACTAGCAGAAATGACATGATCATCTTAATAGATGCAGAAAAGGCTTTTGAAAAATTACAACATCTATTCCTATTAAAAGCACTACAAAGTATAGAAATAAATGGAGCCATCCTTAAAATAATAGGCAGCATCTATTTAAAGTCATCAGCAAGTATTATATGTAATGGGGATAAGCTAGAAGCATTTCCAATAAGATCAGGGGTAAAACAAGCGTGTCCACTATCACCCCTCTTATTCAATTTGGTACTAGAAATGTTAGCGGTAACAATTAGAGAAGAAAAAGAGAATAAGGGAATCAAATTACACAAAGAAGAGACCAAATTATCACTCTTTGCAGAAGATATGATGATATACTTAGATAATCCTAAAGAATCAAATAAAAAACTACTTGAGACAATAAAGAAATTTGGCAAAATTGCAGGATATAAAATCAACCCACATAAGTCCTTGGCATTCCTGTATATTTCTAATGAAATTCAACAGCAAGAGATAGAAAGAGAAATACTATGTAAAGTTACTGTAGATATTATAAAATATTTGGGAATCTACCTGCCAAACAAACCCAGGACCTATATGACCACAACTACAAAACACTTTAGCCACAAATAAAGTCAGATCTAACTAATTGGAAAAATATCAATTGCTCATTGCTGGGTCAAGCTAATATAATGACAATTTCACCTAAATTAAATTATATATTTAGTGCCATCCCAATCAATTTCCCAAAAAATTAATTGATAGAACTAGGAAAAATAGTAACAAAATTCATTTGGAAGAAGAAAAGGTGCAGAATATCAGGGGAATTAATGAAAAGAAATGCTAGGGAAGGTGGCCTAGCTATACCAGATTTTAATATGTATTATAAAGCAGCAGTCATCAAAACTACTTGGTACTGGCTGAAGAACAGAGCAGTGGATCAATGGAACAGATTGGGTATACGAAAATCAGCACGCAATGACTATAAGAATCTACTCTTTGATAAGCCCAAAGACCACAGTTTTGGAAATAAGAACTCACTATTTGACAAAAACTTCTTGGAAAACTGGAATATAGTATAGCAGAAACTGGGCATAGACTGTTATGTAACACCTTATAACAAAATTAAGTCTAAATGGGTGCATGATCTAGGTATAAAGGATGATACTGTAAGCAATCTGGGAGAGGAAGGAATAGTTTACCTTTCAGATTTATGGAGGGGGGAATATTTCATGACCAAACATGAATTAGAGAGCATTATAATATGCAAAATGGATAAATTTGATTACATGAAACTGAAAAGCTTCTGCACAAAGAAAGCTAATGTAACCAAGGTTAGAGGGAAGTGGGAAATTGGGAAAAAAAATTTTACAACCAATGTCTCTTATAAAGGCCTCATTTCTAAAATACACAGAGAATTGAGTCAAATCTATAAGAATACAAGTCATTCCCCAATTTATAATTGGTCAATGGATATGAACAGGCAGTTCTCAGAAGAAGAAATTAAAGATATCTATAAGCATATGAAAAAATGTCCTAAATCAGTATTGATTAGAGAAATGCAAATCAAAACAACTCTAAGGTACCACATCTCA
>NW_027186918.1:10311-17621 GCF_028583685.1 Petaurus breviceps papuanus | reverse complement strand
TCCTTCCTTCCTTCCTTCCTTCCTTCCTTCCTTCCTTCCTTCTTTCCCTCCTTCCTTCCTTCTTTCCTTTTACTTTTTTCTCTTTTCCTTCCTTTCCTCTTCCTTCTCCTCTTCCTTGTCCTCATTGTGTTCTAGAATGCCTCATATCAAGATAGGTCAAAAACATCCAGGAAAAGTAATGTAATTCCAGACTATTTGTAGCCATGCTCATGTATCTTGTATCTTTTGGGTCACTATGAAGTATCATAATCTTAATTTAGTCAAGTGATTTTGATAAAATTTTGACTTTAGCACTAAGATAGAATTTTTCCCCCAAATGTCTGTGTGCTTTGCTTCATTAAATAACCTTCCCTTTAGCTAAATAAGTTTGTTTATTCAATGGGAGTGTGCAATTGCCCATTACTAAAATGTCCTTGAGGTCAGAGATCATTGGCCTTTAACAGAACTAGTAGAATAATGCAACAGTAGAGTTTTAAAAAGGAGAATGATTTTTTTAACACCATTATCATAGTGAACCCTTGTTTCAGTCTACATAGCATTTTATCCAATTCGCAAAATCATGAAATCACACAAATTAAACGTTAAAAGGGGCTTCATCAGCCATCTAATCCGAGCCATATGCAAAAGGAAAACTCTAATTTTAGTTTGCTCCAAAGGCTAAAACCATCCAATATATCCTTCCGAGAGACATATTTACTTTGAAAAATCAAAATGACAACACTATTTGGGGGGAAGGGGAGTAGGAGAGGACATTTCTTGGTGTCTGTATAATTTCAGTTCAAGGTTTTAGGAAACAGAAACACAGCCACAACATGTTCTTCCAATCTGAGATTTTTTTTTTCCAGCAAAGAGAGGTATCAGAGGTGTGGTTTCTTTGGTAGGAGGAACTCCCAGTAAGAAAAGTCCCTTTACCTATGCAGATCATCATCTGTTCTGCAATTTGTGGTTTTGGTCGCCTGGGACAAGTAAATGACTTGTCAAGGTCACTGAACCAATATGTGTTAGAGTGTATATTTGAACTTTGCTATTCCGGGGTCTAAGGCTGACTCCCTATTATATTATGCTTCTTATTAATAGTATATGATCTATTAGTAGTACACTCACTTAAAAGTACAAGTGGCATGCCCTTTGTTTTCTTGCACCCCCTTATTCTGATCCTGAGAAAATCCTGAGATGGAGACCCAGGGATCACAGTGAAAAAAAGTTCAAGATATATTTTATCCTTTAGTGTATGAGTATAACACCAGTGGTTTTAATGGTATTAATTAAGAAGTGATTGTTGCTCAGTCATGTCCGACTCTTCATAACCCCATTTACAGTTTCCTTGGCAAAGATACTGGAATGGTTTGCTATTTCCTTCTCTAGCTCATTTTATAGGTGAGGAACTGAGATAAGCAGGGTTCAGTGACTTGCCCAAGATCACACAGTCAGATCTGAACTCAGAAAGATGAGTCTTCTTGACTCTAGTCCCTGTACTCTATCCACTGTGCCACTTAGCTGCCCAAGTCATATCCCTATTAACAACCCATATTACCAACCCAGGAAAACTGGCCTTGTCCAGAAGAGGTTCAGTTAGAGCTATCCATGGTAATTAGAATTCTTACTGTTCTATACTGAGGGCAGAGGGAGTTGGAGCCTTTAGTATATGTACAATGAGCAGATTAAGTAGACCCTGAACATGTCACAAAATCACAGAATTTGAGAGTGACCACAGTGGCCCTCACATCCAATCTATACACAAAAGGAATCCTATGTAAAACATACCCAGCATGTCATTATGTAGGCTCTTCCTGAAGACCTCTAAGGAAGGGGAACCAATCACCTCTTGAGACAGCCCATATTTCTTTTGGACAGCTCTGATTGTTGGGAAGTTTTTCCTGATGTGGAGCCTAAATTGACATCTTTACAGCCTTTACCTATTGATTATGGTACTTGCCCTCTGGGGGCCAAACAGAATTAATCCCTCCTCTACATGACAGGCCTTCAATACTTGAAGACAGCTAGCATGTCCCCTGCTGAGTCTTCTCTTCTCATGACTAAGCTGGGGAAGGATAAACACAAGAGGTTGAGGGAATTCCTTTGGTGTCAGATGATGTATTTATGCATTCATCATTCATTCTGGCTATTTCTATCTGCATGTCTCCCCTCCCTCTGGGGAAAAGAGGCTATTGATGAGAGTAAAAGAACTTTTGCAAAGGAATTCAATGAGCCAGTCAGTGCTTAAAGCAATAGGCCCTTTTATTTGACATATTTAAGGGAAGGCCAGAGATGATAAGCATGATAGTGGAGAGAAAGAGAGCTAGGCTTAGGGACAGGACATCTCAGCAGTCACACGAATGAGCTTTGTGACCCTGGGCAAATTAACTCTCAACGTCCCTAGGCAACCCTTTAGGATCTTAGGAGATAGAGAAGATACTGAGTAGCAAGGATAGAGAATACTCCTCACTGGGAATTCCCAGCAGTGCTGAAATCATAGATCTAGTACAAAACAATCAATCAGTCAACAAACTTGTATGAAGTGCCTACTATGAGCTAGGCACTATATTAAACACTGGGGATACAAAAAGAAGCCGTTTCTGCCCTCGTGGAGTTTACAATCTAATGAGTTGTAAATAGAAAGGGTGAGGGTGGGAAGAGCTATGTGGATTAACTGGAAACACAAAAGGGGATGCAGGAAAATAAGCCGGCTCGTATAAGGCAGTTCACTAAGTGTTACCTCCTTTCCCATCTCCCCTTTATATTGGGGTCAATTATAATTCATGACTCCAGAAAAATACAGGGAAGAACAAGGGAGAGATCTATCCTGTGATGTTACCAGGGAAACTGGAATGTGATATTCTTTAGGATATGACAGAAGAAGGGAGTCCATGATGATAATGTGAGAGATTGCCCCTAGGCTTTTGAACATTATTACACATAGGTCTCACTGGAATTCATGGGTCCATCTTCGTTCTATGAAATAAGAGAGTTTAGGCAGTTACATAGATCAAAGAAACTCAGGAATGAGGGCTGGTACAGGTTATTTTCTAGGGAAAATTATTCACATTTGATTGGCTTCCTGTTTTAGGTGTCACAGTTAGGGGTACAAATCTCCTAAGAAATGGGAAGTTTCTGATCTAGAATCTTCTAGGCCGAGAGCAGGGGGTCTTAATGGGTTTGAAGAACTTGTTTTTAATTTTTTTTCTGCTAATACCATTTTCATATAATTAGTTTCTTTTGTAATCCTATGTATTTTATATTATGCCTTTAAAAACATCATTCTGAGAAGGATCTATAGGCTTCACCAGATTGCCAAAAAGGTCCAGGACATAAAAAGTTTAAGAAAATCTAGAAAATTTTAGGAATTGAACATTTAGATCAGTGGTGGTAAGAGTTCCAGAAGGGGGGAGGCAGAAGCAAAGGGGTACCAGACAGCAGGAGGAGGCATCAGACAGTTTGTTGGTCAGAAAAGATTAGCCCACAAAAGCTAGAAGTTTTTTCTAACCAGACTGTATCAGCATTCATTGAAATTGAATTGGAAGCACTCTGGGGTCAGAGCCATTCCTTGATGGCTAATGGATAGAGGTGGGGGGGGGGCAATCATTCAAATTACTTGGCTGCTGGTAGACTCTAAGAGCTAGAAGTGGGGAAAAAGGAGGTGATTCTACAAGTTGGTGATCAAAAACAACAAAAACAAAACCAAAAGCCTGAGGTCCATATCCCAGGCAAATCCCGGCATCATCACCAAATCAAAGTGGTTGGGACTGACTTTTTCACAATTTCTCTCAAGCTAGTGTGTATGAGTTCTTCCCTCCTCACTACAGCTTTCCTTTTAGCTTTATTTCATTTCATAAATATTGGGGATGATTGGGGATGACAGGGAACATGAATTGTAGGCTCTATACCTTATTAGGGAAGGCTTTGCACCTCATTATGAATGGTCCTGCCTGGAATATTGTCCAACTGTAGGTAAGATGATAAGGATTTGTTTTCTTTTTTAAATACCAATTTCCAGGATCATGGCTTGTAAACAATTTCACTGTACGTGCACATCATTATATAACTATAAATGATATAAACATTTGGACTTAAGCTATAAATATCCCACTGCTCATGCTCTATGATAAGTCATTATGATATTGCTAAAGTTAATGTAAACTTGTGAGTCTACTGCTGGCAAATTGCCTTTTTTGTCTGTTTCACTATAAATCAAGGAAGCACTGGTCAGTAAGTGGGGAATGTGAATGCTGTGCTTGTCTTGACTGGTGCCCATTGAAACTCAGGAGATCCTATAGGAGCTGGTGAGAAGAGTAATTAGGCAGATGTTGTAGGAGTTGATCTCCCCCATCTACTCCTGAAATGCCACTGTTGGGAAAAATAAAGTAAATTAACCCCTTATCATGTCTCTGCTGCTGTCCTTCTGCCTGCCCAGATCCAGAGTGAACCTGCTAGAGGCTGGAGCTGAGGAGCTCCTGTGTTACACCAACCAACCAACTAATCAATCAATATTTATTAAGTGTCCTCAATGTGCCAGGCACTATGCTAATCACTGGAGATACAAAAAGAGGCAAAAGACAGTCCCTGATCTCAAGGAGCTTACATCTAATAGAAGAGACAACATGCAAACAAATATGTACAAGCAAGCTATATAAAACATAAGCAGGAAATAATGAAAAGAGGGAAAGAACTAAAATTAAGAGGTATTGGCAAAGGCTTCCTGCAGAAGGTGGGGTTTTTTTGTTGGGATTTAAAGGAAGCTAGGAGTTCAATAGACAGAGCACAAGAGGGAGAGTGTGCTAGGCATGGAGGACAGCCAGAGAAAATGCCTAGAGCCGAGAGATAGGGTATCTTGTTTGTGGAACAACCAGGAGGTCAATGTCACTGGAATGATGAGTATGTACAGGGAATACGAGGTAAGACTGGAAAGGTAGGAGAAGGCTACATTGTGAAGGGCTTTGAATGCCAGACAGAACATTTCATATTTGCTCACAGAGGCAATAGAAGTCACTAGAGTTTATTGAGTAGTGGTATGACATGGTCAGACCTGTGTTTTTAAAAAATAACGTTTGTGACTGGATGGAGAATGAATTGATGTATAGAGAGAGTTAAGGCAAACCCCTTATCAGACAGGCTTAACCCCTTGTAGCAACACAATCAGCACCAGAGGTGACTATGAATATGCCAGCATAAGACTTTCCATGTAGAAAACAGAAGTAAAACATTTATTCAGACACCAGAAAACTGAATTCTAAAACCAGAAAGCTGAATCCGTCATAGTAACAAAGAAGTTAATATACCATAGCACAGCAGGGAGCCACACCATTCTTTAGTCTTCCCACAAACAAACACAAGCCTAGCTCTCACAGCAGCGGGGTAACAAACACTCATAAGCCTAGCTGTCTCTTTGGGTGCATCCTATCCTCCTTCCAGCTCTAACTGCTCTGACTCCCAGCTTCCCTCTGGCGCTGCTCTACCCTTCAGCAAACTCCTCCCACCACAGACTACATATGATTCGGCCTGCTAGATAGGGCCCAGGGGAGAGCTTCAATTTCCCTTAGCCTTATTAAGGGAAAGGGAAGATCTTCAAATTCCCATTACCATTACACCCCTTGAGGCTAAATGGAAGATTAGCAACACCTGGATATAGGAGGGTTAGACTTAAATGAGATGTGAAGCCCTTTGCAAACAAAACACTATATAAGTGCATGTTATTATGAATATTATTATCTCACTGGATTTCCAGTCTGGTGATGACTTCATTCCCCACCTCCCCATCCCAGCCTTCTATTGTATTCCTGATGAACTCAAACAACATTTACAGAACAATATAGGAGTGTGCTGGTAAATGGTGAACATCTGGTTGCAGGTAGGGGAGAGAATGTAATCTCACACATAAGTTTAATCTGCATCCTCAACACTTTCTTAAGTCTAGAAATCAAACACAAATCAAGTCCCCATTTGTCCATTTCTGAAGTGAAAATGCTCATAATGAAAACTTAACAACCAGTTCTTGAGGGTAGGGTTTGGTGCCAATATATCCCTATCTGGATTCTAGACAAATCAAAGGAAGGGGGCTCAAGCTCCATGCAATAGTTAAAACATGGCTTCATGCTCAACTTTCTCTTAGATGAGCAGCAGTTGTGGATAGCTCCCTCACCAACACCACTATTAGCCCCTGAATGGGCAGATGTGTTAGGGCAATGGCAGACACAGGTATTGATGTGAGCAGGAATAAAAGACATCAGGACAATGGGACAAATATCAAACACAAAAGAGAGACATGAATTAAATAATTCAATAATGCATTAATAAAATGTGATAGAGGAGTCATGGGAGTTTCATGATTAAAAGGCTGGCTAGGGCAGTCCTTACTCAAAATATCCTTGTCTCTTTTCCTTGGTGCCTCTGCCTCTTATTTAAAGCACAATTTCTCTTGAGGAAGCGCCTCTTCTTCTTCTTAAAACAGTCTCATTAAATTTCTGTGGATTATAATCAGTCATCAAATCAAAGGATACAGAAGTTGTGTTTAGAGATGTATAGGGACAGGAATGTGTGATAAAAGCTTTATGGTTTCAATGGTGATCTCTTATACCTAATTTTGTTCCATCTCTCTCCCTAAATAATAGAGTGACAGTGGTGATTTCTCAAAGGGAAGAGACTCCTTTATTCTCTCTACTAAAGATGCCTTTCCCCTAGTCACTAGAATTACAGGGAAATCCTTGTTGGGCACTGAAATATTAGTCAATTGTCTTGATGAGGTGATACTCAAAGACTTTTTTTCCTGGCATGTATTCTCTGTAATAAGCATCTTTAATGGACTCTGGCCATCCATGGAGTTAAATTATTCAAAACTAATTTCATACTAAATAGTTCCTTCTCATATAAGTTTCCAAAGTGGAATGCATTTCAAATTTTTTTTATTAATTTGTTTGTTTCCTTTTAGTTTACAGGATTCAATTCCACAATTCCTTGAGTTTCACATTTTGCCCCCCTCCTTTCCTTACCCTTCCCCCCTGTAATGTAATGCCAAAAGAAGGCCACTTCCCAGGTTCAAAATACCAGCATAGGTGCTCTCTATTTTATTCAGTGACAAACCAAGAACAGAGAAGATCAAAACATGACATCATTTCAAAATACAGCATTTACTAAATGTGATTAAATAATCTCCAAGTACTACCCCACCCCAACCTCATTTGGCCATCTGTTCAGAGTTTGTTCACCCTTTATTTTTTCTTAATTTATCATCAGACAATTCATATTTACATACATTAAACTCATATGTATTTTTGTATAGCCATCCAAGGAGTCAGGGGACAGTAGGTCTCTGTCTT
>NW_027186918.1:0-10301 GCF_028583685.1 Petaurus breviceps papuanus | reverse complement strand
TTAGCCTAGGGGCAGGGAAGATCTTTAAAATTTACATTCGCATTACACCCCCTTGGCGGCTTATAGTCAACTATAGGATCTGTAAATACTTTCACATTATACATTAGTCAGGTTATAAGGACGGATTGTACCAGCTGGAATGAAAAATGGTAAAGAGGACATAAAACCAAATAAGAGAAGGAAAGATTGGGTATTTTGCTTCCACCTGGATATAAACTTAGTTCTTTCTAGTTCTTTCTCTGGATGCACATATTTCTCTCCATCATGAGTCTTTTGGGATTGACCATTGCTGAGAAGAGTCCAGTCTATCAGAGTTGGTTATCACACACACGTTGCGTTTGTAATTGTGTACAAATTTCTCCTGGTTCTACTCTTCTCACTCAGCATCAGTTCTTTTAAGCCTCTCCAGGTAAATATGAAGACTGTCTGCTCCTCGTTTCTTATAGCACAATAGTATTCCATAACATGCATATACCACAACTTGTTCAGCCATTCCCCAATTGATGGGCACCCCCTTAATTTGCAATTCTTTGCTACCACAAAAATAGGTGCTATAAACATTTTTGTACATATGGGTCTTTCTCCCATTTCTATGATCTCTTTGGGATATAACCCTAGGAGTGGTATTGCTGGATCAAAGGGTATGAAAGTATTTATAGCCCTTTGGGCATAATTCCAGATTGCTCTCCAGAAAGGCTGGATCAGTTCACAACTGCATTAGTGTTCCAATTTGCCCACATCCTCTCCAGCATTTGTCATTTTCCTGTTTTGTCATCTTAGCCAATCTGACTGGTGGGATGTGGTACCTCAGAGTTGTTTTGATTTGCATTTCTCTAATCAATAGTGAATTAGAGCATTTCTTCATGTGCTTATAGATAGCTTTAATTTCTTTCTCTGAAAACTGCCTGTTCATATTCTTTGACCATTTATCAATTGGGGAATGACTTGTATTCTTATAAATTTGACTCAATTCTCTGTATATTTTAGAAATGAGTCCTTTGTCAGAGAAATAGGTTGTAAAGATTCTTTCCCAATTTCACACCTCCCTCTTAATCTTGGTTACATTGGCTTTGTTTGTACAGAAACTTTTCAATTTCATGTAGTCAAAATTATCCATTTTTACATTTTATAATGTTCTCTAATTCTTGTTTAGTCATAAAGTCTTTCCCTCTCCACAAGTCTGTTAGGTAAACTATTCCTTGTTTTAGGAGACAGCTTACAGTATCAACCTTTATACCTAGATCATGCACCCATTTAGACTTGATTTTGGCATATGGTGTTAGATAATGGTCTATGCCCAGTTTCTGCCGTACTATATTCCAGTTTTCCCAGCAGTTTTTGTCAAATGTGAGTTCTTATCCCAAAAACCAGGGTCTGGAGGTTTATCAAACAATAGATTACTATAGTCATTGATTTTTGAATCTTGTGTGCCTAATCTATTCCATTGATCCACTCCTCTATTCCTCAGCCAGTACCAAGTAGTTTTGATGACTGCTACTTTATAATACAAATTGAAATCTGGTATAGCTAGTCCACCTTCCCTAGCATTTCTTTTCATTAATTCCCTTGATATTCTGGACCATTTATTCTTCCAAATGAATTTTGTTACTATTTTTTCTAGCTCTATAAAGTAGTTTTTTGGTAAATTAATTGGTATGGCACTAAATATATAATTTAAGTAAAATTGTCATTTTTATTATATTAGCTCGACCCAGCCACAAGCAATTGATATTTTCCCAATTAGTTAGATCTGACTTTATTTGTGTGAAAAGTGTTTTGTAGTTATAATCATATAGGTCCTGGGTTTGTTTTGGCAGGTAGATTCCCAAATATTTTATAATGTCTACAGTAACTTTAAATGGGATTTCTCTTTCTATTTCTTGCTGTTGAATTTCATTGGAAATATATAGGAATGCCAAGGAATTATGTGGGTTTATTTTATATCCTGCAACTTTGCCAAATTTATTTATTGTCTCAACTAGTTTTTTACTTGATTCTCTAGGATTCCCTAAGTATATCATCATATCATCTGCACAGAGTGATAGCTTGGTCTCTTCTTTGCCTAATTTGATTCCTTTGATTTCTTTTTCTTCTCTAATTGCTACTGCTAACATTTCTAGTACCAGATTGAATAAGAGGGGTGATAGTGGACACCCTTGTTTCACCCCTGATCTTATGGGAAATGCTTCTAGCTTCTCCCCATTACATATAATACTTGCTGATTGCTTTAAGTAGATGCTACCTATTATTTTAAGGAAGGCTCCATTTATTCCTATACTTTCTAAGTTTTTAATAGGAATGGATGTTGTATTTTGTCAAAAGCCTTTTCTGCATCTATTGAGATGATCATGTGGTTTCTGCTAGTTTTATTGTTGATATGATCAATTATACTTATGGTTTTCCTAATATTAAACCATCCTTGCATTCCTTGAATAAATCCTACCTGATCAAAGTGTATTATTCTTGAGATAAGTTGCTGTAGTCTTTTTGCTAGTATTTTATTTAGAATTTTTGCATCTATATTCATGAGGGAGATTGGTCTATAATTTTCTTTCTCTGTTTTATCTCTTCCTGATTTAGGTATCAGTACCATATTTGTGTCACAAAAAGAATTTGGTAGGACTCCTTCTTCACTAATTTTCCCAAATAGTTTGTAGAGTATTGGAATCAATTGTTCTTTAAATGTTTGATAGAATTCACTAGTGAATCCATCTGGCCCTGGAGATTTTTTTCCTAGGGAGCTGACTGATGGCTTGTTCAATCTCTTTTTCTGAGATGGGATTATTTAAGTAATTTACTTCCTCTTCAGTTAATCTGGGCAACTTGTATGTTTGTAAATATTCATCCATTTCCCTAAGATTGTCAAATTTACATGCATACAATTGGGAAAAATAATTCCTAATTATTGTTTTGATTTCCTCTTCATTGGAGGTAGATTCACCCTTTTCATTTTTGATACTCATAATTTGGTTTTCTTCTTTCTTTTTTTATCATATTGACTAAAGGTCTATTAATTTTGTTGTTTTTTTCATAAAACCAGCTCTTGGTTTTATTTATTAATTCAATAGTTTTCTTAATTTCAATTTTATTAATCTCTCCTTTTGTCTTCAATATTTCTAATTTAGTATTTAATTGGGGATTTTGAATTTGTTCTTTTTCTAGGTTTTTTAATTGCATGCCCAATTCGTTGAGCTCCCTTTTTTATAATTTAATCACATATGCACTCAGGGATATAAAACTTCCCCTAAGAACTGTCTTTAATGCATCCCACAGATTTTGGTATGTTGTGTCATTATTATCATTCTCTTGAATGAAATTGCTCATTGTTTCTATAATTTCTTGTTTGACCCACTCATTCTTTAGGATTAAATTGTTTAATTTCCAATTAGTTTTTAGTCTGTCTTTCCCTGGCCCTTTATTGCATATAATTTTTATTGCATCATGATCTGAGAAGGATGCATTTAATATTTCTGCCTTACTGCATAGAATTGTGAGGTTTTTATGCCCTAGAACATGGTCAGTTTTTGAGTATGTGCCATAAACCACTGAGAAGAAAGTATATTCCTTTTTATCCCCATTCAGTTTTCTCCAGAGATCTAGCATACCTATCCTCTCTAAAATCCTGTTCACCTCCTTAACTTCTTTCTTGTTTATTTTGAGGTTGGATTTATCAAGTTCAGAGAGGGGGAGATTAAGATCTCCCACTAGCATAGTTTTGCTATCTATTTCTTCCTCTAATTCCTTTACCATCTCCTCTAGGAATTTGGATGCTACACCACTTGGTGCATATATGTTAAGTAATGATATTGCTTCATTCTCGATGGTGCCTTTTAACAGGATATAGTTTCCTTCCTTATCTCTTTTAATTAGGTCAGTTTTTGCTTTTGCTTTATCTGAGATAAGGATTGCTACCCCTGCTTTTTTTTTAGTTTAGCTGAGGCATGATATATTTTATTCCAACCTTTTACCTTGTGTGTATCCCTCTCTTTCAGATGTGTTTCTTGTAAACAGCATATTGTAGGATTATGGTTTCTAATCCATTTTGCTATCTGTCTCCATTTTATGGGAGAGTTCATTCCATTCACATTTACAGTTATGATTGTTTTCTGTTTCTTTCCCCCCATCCTATTCCTGCCCCTGTTAATGTTCATATTTTCCCTCCCTTCTCCCTTCCCCCCCTTAATAGTTTTCCTTTTGACCACCGCCTCTCTCAGTGTTCCCTTTTCAGCCCCCCTCCCTTTTCCTCCCCTTTCCCCTTACTACTTCCCTCCCTACAAACCACTCCCACCCCCCTTTTGTAACCCTTTCCACCTCCTACTGCCTGTAGGATAATTTTATACTTAATGAAGTATGCTATTTCTTCTTCGCATCAAGAGTTGACAGGAACAAATCTCATACAAAGCTCCTCTCCCTCCCCTCTAAAATGATACTTTTTGCATTTCTTCTCCATAGAGTCCTATGCTTAACTGGTTGTTATTCCCTCCTTGTACCAGAACCAATGAGGGAAAAGCTCATATGCTTCCCAACTCCCTCCCTTTTTTTCTTCTGCTATACAGTTTTTATGCCTCTATGAGTGGCATAATTTACCCTTTTCCACTTTAACCATTCCCTTTCTTCCATTGCAGTCCCTTTGTAGTCCTTAATAAGATTTTTTTAAATCGTCATTTTGTGTATTTTATAGTCATACCCTCTACTTGTCTATAACCAGTTTGCTCTTATCAAATAGCAGGGTATGTGTGTGTGTGTTCTCCTTGTTTACCTTTCTAAGTCACTGTTGCATCTCATAATTGGAGGTTGAATTTTCCATTGAGTTCTGGCTTTTTTATCAAGAAGGTCTGGAACTCTGTTATATCATTGAATGACCATCTCCTTGCCTGGAAGGATATGCTCAGTCTCACTGGGTATGTGATCCTTGGTTGTAACCCGAGCTCTTTTGCCTTCTGGAAAATTGTATTCCACTGCCTCCAATCTTTCAGTGTAGAGGCTTCCAAAAACTGTGCAATCCTCCCTTTGGACCCTCAATATTTGAATTGTTTCTTTCTGGCCGCTTGAAGTATTTTCTCTTTTATCTGGTAGTTCTGGAGTTTGGCCACAACATTTTGATGACTTTTCAGTTTGGGATCTCTTTCAGCAGGTGTCCGGTAGATTCTCTCGATTTCTATTTTACCCTCAGGTTCTAGTATCTCAGGGCAGTTTTCCTTAATGAGCTCTTGGAGAAAGTTGTCCAGGCTCATTTTTTCATCATAATTTTCTGGTAGGCCTATTATTCTCAGATTATCTCTCCTGGATCTGTTTTCCAGGTCAGTTATTTTTTCTTTGAGGTATTTTACCTCTTTTTCTAATTTTTCATTCTTGTTGTTTTGCTTGGCTAATTCTTGGTTCCTCATAGAGTTATTTGTTTCCATATAGTTAATTCTGGTTTTTAGCAAGTCATTTTCCTTGGTTAATTTTTGAAGCTCCTTTTCCATATCATATACTTTTCTTTTTAGAGAGATGTTTTCCTCATTATAATGTTTTTCTAATTCTGCTATTTTCGTTTTGAGAGAATTATTCATTTTGTCTTCTATCTCTCTCATTTTGTTTTCAAAGTTCCTTTTGATTTCATCTAGGAGAGCCTTCTGTGCTTGGGACCCATTCCCTGTTGAAGTTTCAGCTTTGGGTGTGGAGTCCACATTGTCTCCCTCTGAGCTTGGTTCCTCCCTCTGAGGATAGTAGGACTCCAGAGTCTTTGTAGTCTGCTTTCTACCCATTTTGAGGCAGGGTCCTAGCCACACCCTTCCTCTAGGATCCCAAGCCTTTACTGTAGAGGGTTTTGACCTGGGGCAAGAGTTACTATGTTTTCAGGGTCAGAGAGGTGGTTTGGAGCAAGTGAGGTTCACTCTGTCATCCTAGTCTTTGGAGGGTCCTGAAAGGGGCTTTTTAAAAAAAATTCTGGGCTATGAAGTGGTAGCCCCAGGAATATTTGCTGTCCAGGACAGGGGCCCTTGTATTTGCTTCTTACCTTGCTCTTTCCAGTCCCAGCCCTTTGGTGATAAGCCTCATAGTGGACCTTGTGGTTGGTGGGAAGACTTGCCCTCCTAGTTGATCAGGCCCCTTCCAGGCCTGCCTCTGCCGCTCCACGCCTTCCGGGCCTGCCCCTGTGTCTGCTGGTGCAGCCACCAGTGGAATGCATTTTAACCAGGGATGGAATCTTGTTCCAAATCTATGTGGGGGTCAGTGATTCTGCTCCCAGGGACTGTCTCTGAATGATTACAGGCAAGGTTACCTGGCTATTAATAAACATCTTTTTCAACTTTTTCTTTGCCAATGTATTTTGTGTGCTTGTTATTCTAACATAGAAATGATGTACACCAGCAATGCTACTTTCAACTTTTTGTTAAGAAAATTATTAGCTAATGTTTTGGGGGGTTATCTTTTGGGACAGTGAATGATAAAGACAAGAATGTCCTGCATCAATAATATTAATAGGTACAAACTAGTAATTGTCCTCCAGTAGCTTTTTTCTTTGTCATTGGCAACCTTAAGAATCAATCAGAATTCTCAACTCTAGTGAGGATAAGAGCAAGGGCTCCCTGACATTGAAAATTATCTTAGGTTATGGAGAAAGAAAGGCTCAAAAAGGAGAGAGAAAAAGAGATGCTACTTTTGTTCAAAGCCCTTAGAATGTTCACAGTACTGGATAACAATGGCCATTCTTTCCTCTCAGCACTGAGATTGGGTAACAACTCAGCAATTAGAAAACAATTCTTTCAGTCCCCATCAGTGCTTTCTAGATTGTAGCCACCATCATTCCCCAAGCCATAATAATAATAAGTTTAAGTAGGATATACATTTAGCTAAATATCACCATTAATTTAAATTAATGTATTGATTGTCATAAAATATCAATGATGGTTTTAATTAAGGACATTAACTTTTTATGCAGGTGGGTATAAATATTTATTAAGGAGTTTTGTCAAAGGAGTTTCCTATTCTATGAACAAAATAGCAAAACAGGTAGTTTTCCTTTCTCTGTTTCTTTTAAGTACAATTGAAAATATGAAGTACATCAAGTACACTTAATGTACTTCATATATATATGTGTGTATATACATATATATGTGTATCCCTCATTATTATTATGATTATTATTATTATTTATTTGGGGGTGTAATTTCCTTTTCTCCCCATTAAAGTTGGGATTGGCTAATAGATTGCAACATGACTGGTGGAGGCAGAAAGGGAGAGCTGTGGTGAAAATGATGGTCATACCTGTATGAGGGAACCTTTAGCCTCACAAATGTTCAGAATCCTTTTTCCCTTCCTGCAGTGACAGCATCTGTCATTACTTCCTATATCCAATCCAATCAATATTTATTAAATGCTTATTATGTGTCAGTCACTGTGATAAGTGCTATATCCAGGCTATGTCAGGAGATCATTCAGATTTCAGTTCACTGGATATAGATACGTTAGTGACTGCTTTAATTTTTACAAAATCTCTAATTAAGTAAATGATAATTCCTTCCTCACTGTCAAGATGTGAGATGCTTACATTGGTATTGAGTAGAAACATCCCTTTAGTCTTTCTTTTCTTTGGGCAGCTAGGTGTCTCAGTGTATAGAGCACTGGGTTTGGAATCAGGAAGATTCATCCTTATGAGTCTGAATCTGGCCTCAGCTACTAGTTGTGTGACCCTGAGCAAGGGAAATGACAAACCACTCTACTATCTTTCCCAAGAAAACTCCAAAATGGGTCAGAATTAAAACAATGACAACATAGATCATAATATCTCTTCTTAAAGAGAAATAAAAGCTACCATTGAAATGGTGTTTTAGGGCTTGCAAAACATATAATCTTATTTGATCCTTAATCCAACCTTTGAGGTAGGTTAAGAAATTATTACGCCAATTTTACCGAAAAAGAATCTGAGGCTGAGAGTTTACATGATCTGCCCAAGGTCATAAAGCTATGTAGACAGGATTTGAACTTGGATCTTCCAGACTAAGTCCTGTGTACCAGGTCACTAGCTGCTTAGAAATAGGCTATACCTTGCCTAGTTTCCTGGAGTTAATTAGTACATTCTTCATTTAACAGTCTCAACATTTTTTTTTTCCTAACAAGGGAGCTAGTTTATAAAATTTAGCTCACTATATCAGACAGCCTAAATAAAATCCACTAACCATTGAGGTGCCTCCTGTGACAAAGATTAAAAAAGAAAGACAAAAAAAGTAGCTCAGTAAAACTAAACCAAAGCGTGAACTGTGTGACCATGTACATACTATTCTGCATCCCTGCATCTCCAGTGAACATAGGGAGGTGCATTTTCTCAACTCTTCTCAAGTTTGTTCATTATAATTGCAGTGTTCATTTTGTTGTTTCCTTTTACATCACTATAGTCATTATGGATATTGTTTTCCTGGTTCTGTTTACCTCATTCTTCATCAGTTCACTTCCCATACTTCTCAGAACTCTTCACAGTCCTCTTTTATTTTAAGTGGCACTGTGATATCCCATTAAGCTTTAGCCATTTCCCCAGTTGTATCAACAAGAAAATCCTTCTTCGGGGCTTCTGAACCAACAGAAAGGTTCCCAGACCCCTGCAACAACAGCACTGTCCTTCACCAGTGGACAGTATTCACTCTGTCTGCAGGACAGTCTCAGGATCTCTTAGCCAGCAGCCAGGTTCCAGGACTTCTTCAACAACAGTCTTTCACCAGTGGACAAATCTAGCAAAACAACATCAAAACAGACAGACAAAGTACTAGCAAAACAGCCATGTCTCCTCAGTCCTTGGCAGCTCAGGGGGCAGGTCTCAAAAGTCCAGGGCAATTCAAAGTGGCACTCAGCAATTTTCTCAGTCTCTCTCTGCCTCCACGAGGTGCTGCTTCCAAAAAGTTCTTCTGCCTCTCTCTTGTCTCTCCAAATCTACATCACCAGCTCCTCCCAGTTCAGGACTTTCTTTTCACATCAACAAGTCCATCCCGCAGGTGGGATTAACAAGCTCTGGGTTTTAACACAATCAATTTGAAAAACCAAGCCAATACGGGGGAATCTTTAAATGCCATTACTATCACACCAGTCAATGTGAACCTACTGCTGCTTTGAATATTTTGGCACATATGGGGACTTAGGTATGGTTCTTTTTGACACCAACCCCAAAGATTTTATGTTCCCATCCACAAAACAAACTTGCTTCCCTTCATAACCCATTATTGATATGAATAAAAATGTATTTAAATAAAAAATAGCCTAAAACCCTATTGTTTCTGTCAGGAATCAATAGACATTTAGCTAACATATTTCTTGGATGCCATCCTCAGCATAATACTGGCATGACTCTGGGATCTCAAACACAAGCTCTGGCAGGTCCAAATAAATTGTAAAGACTTCAAGAACAGGGTCAGAAATGGACAGTATATCTGTCGTCTTAACTTAGCCCGATTAATGCTTGCCTCTCAGGTATTATTGTGAGATTAAAATGAGACAATATGTTAAAATGCTATGTAAATGTAATTAATTACTGTTTAGCTTATACCCTTTACTTTGGTATAAAGTTCTGCTTCCTTTTTTTTTTTTCTTTGAGGCAAGGAGCAGGAGGGCTGTTGATACAATTTCTAAGATGTCTTCTTCAGAGCTTCAGGTGGTATTTTTTAGTTCTAGAATACCAGGATTTGGTGGATACATCTATACTCATCCTTTCTAACCCTTTCATGATTAGATAGCCTTCAATAATAGGCCATGAATAACTTCTTTGATTCTTTCCAGATTAAAACACATCTTCATCTTTTTTAGTCTCTTCTCATTCAAAGCCATAAGACCCTGTCTCCTTCTATTTCATACTGTTATGTAGCTATTCTAGGAGATAATCAGGGGTTTGTGAGTCTATTATGACAGTCACCTACTTTATAATGACTTGCAAATTTTCCTGGAACCTGAAGAAGGCAGTATAGTAAGCCTCAGTAATGGCAGCTCAGTGACTTCTCTAGTCCTGTTTCTATTGTTGTTGAAACATTTCAGTCATATCTGACTCTTCATTGTTCCATCTGGGGTTTCCTTGGGAAAGATACTGGAGGAGTTTGCCATTTCCTTCTCTAGCTCATTTTATAGAGGAGGAACTGAGGCACACAGGGTTAAATGACTTGCCCAGGGTCAAAGAGCTGAGGTTGGATTTGAACTCACAAAGTTGAATCTTCCTGACTCCAGGACCAGCATTTTATCCAGTGTACCACCTACCTGCCCCTAGTCCTATATACTATAAAATAATATTTGAACTAGATTTTGTCTAAGGTCCTTTCCAACTCCAAGGTTCTTCTGTTCTG
>NW_027186917.1:47140-82165 GCF_028583685.1 Petaurus breviceps papuanus | reverse complement strand
GGAAGCGGGGCGGGGGGGTGGGGGGTGGGTGGGTGGGGGGGCGGGGGGGGGGGTGGGGAATGGGGGGGGGCAGGAATGCTGGCTACAGGCGACTCTCCCACGGGCCGGACACTGGCAGCCTGTCCAACCTCAGGATCCGCCTGCCCCCTCTTGGCAACAGCTGGGGCCCCCAGCCTCTGCCAACAGCTGGTCAGCTCAGCAGCAGGTGAGCAGGGCCAAAGGGGGCAGCAGCTGTCACAGCGGAAGGGGGCTGGGGGCTGGGGGAGGGAGGGTTGTCTGGGGCTGGGGACCAGGAAGGAGAAAGAGCAGAGTTGGGCTTTTTCAGGAGACAGAGGGAAGGGAGAATCAGGGTCCTACTCAGACAAAGGGCATCTATCTGCCGGGCCCCCAGTCCCCCAGGTGCCAGGGCTTGGCATGGGAAAAGAACAGGCCTGTTTCCCTCACCCTGACTGATGACTACATCCCTCCTTCTCCTGCCCCGAGCTTTGCAGGGAGGGAGAAGGGGGCGCAAAGAGCCCAGACCCAGAGGAGTTGGAGCTTTCCACTCCAGCCCCCTCACTGTGGGGAGGAGAGATCTAAGCCCCAGAGATGGCGCTTGCCCAAGGCCATGGGAGAGTGTGTGGCAGGGGCAGAGACCTGGTTCCAAGACATTGGATATCCAATGGGATGCCCTTTCCACTGAATCCAGGCTGGGAGAAGGGGATGCCGGCCTGCTCTGCCCATGCCAGTGCACTGGCACCAGTGCCCCTTCTTAGGCCCTTTCCTGTGGCTCCATCTCTTCTGCTCTCACCTGGGCCCAATCTCAGGGTCAGGGGCCACTCCCAGCAGTTGGCTGACAGAGTATAAAGGGCTTCAGTAAAGAGGACTGAACTGCCCCATGGGAAACGGGACAGGGAGGGTCAGAGGATGTGAGGGGGAGAGCAGGGAGGGGCCACAGAAGCCACAGAGTCAATGCCCTCATGTTACTGAGGAGGAACCCAGGTGAA
Organism: Petaurus breviceps papuanus; assembly: GCF_028583685.1. Classification (NCBI taxonomy): domain Eukaryota; kingdom Metazoa; phylum Chordata; class Mammalia; order Diprotodontia; family Petauridae; genus Petaurus; species Petaurus breviceps. The sequence continues at coordinate 81,179 of NW_027186917.1, read as the reverse complement.
GGGAATTTCCCAGGGCACACAGCTGGTAAATCTGAAGAGGGACTTGAACCCTGGTCCTCCCAACTCCAAGTGCTAGAGAAGCCTGGTAGAGAACAGAGGTCTCACTCCCTGGCACACATTCTGCACATCTCGGATCGGTCGCAGTCTCTACTTTATGGATGAGAAGAGTGAGGCTTGGAAGCCCAGTCTCTTCCCATAGTAACAGACTCATTCTATGGAATAAATACACCCAGCCCAGGAGGTACAAGGGATGGGGGAGAAGGGGCAGGGGCGGCCGAGGCGGAAGCACAGGCTGAGCCCGGCAGTTTCTGCAGGTCTGGTCCTGGGCCGGCGGTGGCCTGCCTGGACTCGGGCTCTCACCTGTGGACCAGGCACAGCTTCTGGCCTGGCAGGGTCGCTAGGAGAAGTGGACACGGTGTCTGGGCAGCCTCCCTCCCGCGCTGGGCTGGTGAAGGAGAGGGAAAGCTGCCCAGAGCCTGAGTAATGCTCTGTGGGGGCCCCAGCCTGGCACTGAGTCTGGGATGCCCGAAGCTTGGGCACTGGGAACAAAGGCCTGCAGGTCAATGACAAGAGCCCAGGAAAAAGGCCGGCCTTGGCCCCCAGGGCCCACGTGAGTTTCTGAAGACAATACCCTTTGTGGGAAACAGAGGAGGCTGATGAATTCTGGAGAGTGGGCATGGAGGATTCCCAAGCCTGAAGCCCCCTCCCCCTCCTCTGCCCCTTTCCCAAGGACCTGGCATACACTTGTATGTTCCCCCGGAAAGTCCCGGGGCCGGCGGGGGAGCTGCCAGTCTGCCCAGGGATCACCAGGATGTGGCACAAATTCTCCAAGAAGCTTTTTATACGATAAACGCCTAAGTTTGGCCAACAGCTCTCCTGCCTGACCCCAAACGAGGAATGGGGGGGGGAACGATGGGAGCGAGCACCCCCAGAGGCTCCTGCTCCCCTCCCCTGGTCCCTGCTCAGCTCCCGGGGCGACCCTTCTCCAGCCAGAACACAAAACCAAGGAGGGGCCTGGGGGGAAAGAGCTGAATGGGGAGATGTAACCCCCCCCCATGTCTGAACAGCATCCTGGAAAGAGACCAACGATGTTTGCCCCCATTCCTGGCTTTGACATCCCTGCCCACCCCCATCCTCATGCTGGCTCCTGTAGCTGAGTGTGTGTGCATGCGTGTGCGTGTGTGTACACACACTTGGAAAAGCCTAGAGAGAAGAGAATGTTGATAGCAAGAGCTAGGGAACGATGGGTGACTGGAGAAAGTCGCTCTGTGGGGGGACGAGGCCAGAAGTCCGACGGTAAAGGGTTAAGAAGGGAGTTGGGGGAGAGGAACCCACTGTGGGCCTCCTTTCGAGGAGCTCAGCCATGGAGGAGAGAGGGCAGGGGGAGGGACAGGGGGAGGGCTGGCTGTCAATCGATCAGTATTGATTAAGCACCTGCTGGGTGACAAGGGCTGGGCAGTCTGGGCCATCCCACCCGAGGACAGCTCCTCCAGCCTCAGTCTCCCTCGTCCCCCCATGGCTCCTGCTTTTCCCTCTGGGGCTAAGCAGAGTGAGGCAGATCCCTTCTCCAGACCAGCCCTCCTGATCCTGGAGTTCCTGAGGCTTCTTTCTCTTCCCCAAGCTGAACCCTCCCAGAGCCAAGGCCTTTCACTACCCTGTCTAATACTTCATGTTCTAGGTGAGGAAACTGAGGCCCAGAGTGGTTACGGGCACTGCATCTCTGGTGGGCAGGGATGCCAAGGTTCTGAAGGCTCATCCCCTCACAGTCACAGAAGTTAGGGTGACAAGTGGACGGGGGACACATACAAAGTGAACCTGTCTGCCAGGATCTTCACCTGGGCCCTGGAGCCAACCTCTGACCAAGAGAAGCATTCCTGAAAAGAGGCCTTGCCTCTGGCTGATTCTTCTGCTTTGTGGGTGGCTGGGATGGGGAGTCGGAAGGTGCTGGGTTCCAATTAGGCTAAGAAAACTAAGGCAGAAGACAAGTGATTTGCCCAGGGTCACAGGGCTGGTCAGTGTCTGACGGCGGATCTGAACGCAGGTTTCCCTGATTCCATGACCAGAGCTCACTGCACTGGAGCCTGAGGTGCCACAATAACCCTCTTTCTATTCCATCCCCAAGCAGGGGCCAGCAGCCTTCCCTTGAGTCCTCGTGCTGATGGCTCTGGTCCATGGAAAGAGCTTCCTGAGGGAGAACCTGGAGCCGAGACCTCCTGGGGCCCTCCCCCGATACTGTGACTCTGCCCTTGAGACAAGTTGGACAAGGCTCCCTCTCCCCCGGGACAATGGAGTCACTCGTCAAGCATGGGAAATCACAGCTTTGTCTCCTGCTTTTAAACACATGTGTATGTGTACATTTGTGCTTGCATCTCTGTCTCTGTCTTTGTCTCTGTCTGTCTGTCTCTATCTCTCTGTCCTTATTTCTCTCTGTCTGTCTCTTTGTCTCTGTCTCTCTGTCTTTGTCTGTCTCTGTCTCTCTGTCTTTGTCTCTGTCTGTCTGTCTCTATCTCTCTGTCTCTGTCTCTTTGTCTCTGTCTGTATCTCTCTGTCCTTGTTTCTCTCTGTCTCTCTGTCTTTGTCTCTGTCTGTCTCTATCTCTCTGTCTCTGTTTCTCTCTGTCTGTCTCTCTGTCTCTTTGTCTCTGTCTGTCTCTCTCATCCCAAAGGTCTCAATGCATTTAAAAAAAAATGTACACACACACACCACAGAGGCACATATGATAAGTGGAGATAAGGTGATTTTCCAAAGGTCATGAAGATGTCAGAGGCAGGATCTTCAGACTCCAGAGCTAGAGATCTTTTTATTCAAGTTGGACTAGAAGCCTTCTGAGATTCCGGGATGCTGTTACCTGAGGTAAACTGAGGCACAACTGAGGGGAATAAGGAAAACTCAGGTTGTACAAGGAGGTGACACAATGGCCATCCTCCCTTAAGGCCAGTCCCCTTCTTCTGAGCCCCTCTGTGGGGTAGGAAGCCCCAGGCTGTCTGGGAAGGACAGGAAAGGCAGCATAAAGAAGCTAGAATATCGTTGGGCCATGCAGGCTGAGCCCAGCTGAGTCATTGTCCCCAGTAAGGGCAGCCCCAGCATGCTAATCAACACCTTCTCTCTCCTAGTGGACCCACAGCTCTCTGTAGGGAGATAAGGCAGCAAGTGAGGGGCTTGCAGAGGTCCCTATGGAATCACAGAGTAAACTTCAGCCTAGGCCCCCTCCGCCCTGCCCTTCTCCATCCCCTGTGCACAAACTCAACTAGAATTTCTGGAAAAGATGAAGCAAGAGCTAAAAAAAGTTTAAAATGTTTTCTTTTACTATAAATGCAATGAGAGAATTTGAGAAAAATGGAAAAGAGAGCTATAAAAGGAAGAATAAGAAGGGGAATTAACAGCTATCTGAATGCTGAACAAAAAAGAGCCTTGGCTTCTCTCTCAAGAAATCCCCAAACTTTCCAGATCTTTTAGAGAGTGCACTATCCACTGTGCCACTCAGAGCCAGAGGGCAAAATGGAAACAGAATCAACCAGGCACATCCTGAAAGAAACCCCAAAAGAAAACTTCCAGGAACATTATAACTCAAACCTAGAGCTGCCACTTCCAAAAGAAAAAAGGAAATACCACAAGCAGCCCAAAAGACAGTATTCAAGTGCTGAGGACCCACAGTCAGGATCACACAAGATTCAGCAGCCACCACAATAAAGGAGCAGAGTGGGGAGGCCAGGTAGCACAGCAAGTAAGAGCACCGGCCCCAGAGTTGGGATGACCTGGGATCCAGTCCAGGCTCAGATACTCAGCACCCACCCAGAAACACCTGGTCCTGTGGCCTTGAGCAAGTCACTTAACCCCAATTGCTTTAAAAAAAAGGGGGGGGGAGAGAGAGACAGAGAGAGAGAGACAGAGAGACAGAGACAGAGAGAGAGAGAGAGATTTACAACCAAGAATGGTTTACCAGCAAAACTGAACATATTGCTACAGGGTAGAAAATAGATTTTTAATGAAATAGAGGACTTCTAAGCATCCTCTTTTTTTTTGGACAGGGGAAGGCAGGGCAATTGGGGTTAAGTGACTTGCCCAAGTTCACAGGGCTAGTAAGTGTTAAGTGTCTGAGGCTGGATTTGAACTGAAATTCTCCTGACTCCAGGGCTCATGCCCCCAAGCATCCCTAAGGAAAAAAAAATCAGAGCTGCAGAGAAAATTTGAAGATCAAACATAGGAGTGAAAAGTTAAGAAGTTAAACATGAATTAAGAGTCACAAGGGACTAAACAGGGGTAAAGTGCTGTATTCAAATATGGGGAGATGATCCAAGGGACTCCTCTAAACTCTCTCCTCCGAGTTTAGAGAAGGGAGTCCAATTAGACAAGGACTGGAAGCAGTTCTGTTGTGTCTTAATGCTCTTAAGAAGAGAATGGAAAGAGAAGGGAAGAGGAATGCATGGAGTGGGGGAATGGAAAAGGTGAGAGAAAACCATCTCACATAGTCAGGGAACACAAGCAGAAATCTATGAACAAGGAGGAGGGAGGAGGGAGAGGGGAGAAGGGGAGGGGGTGACACTTGAGCCTGACTCTCATCTGAACTGGTCAAATGAAGGATGCACATACATACACACGGTTACACAGAGTTAGGTACAGAAATGCATTTCACTCAACAGGATAATAGGAGGGAGAAGAGAGAAAGGGGAGAGGGAATTAAAGGGGGCAGATTTAGGGGGCAGGAAAACAAGCTCTAAGGATATACAAATATGTTTATAACTCTTTTCATAGGAGGGAGGACTTGAACTCAAGTCTTCCTTATTCCAGGTCCAGCACTCTCTCTTCTCCACTGTGACATTTTTCATTCCTAACTGCAGGACCGCAGACAAGTCCCTTCCTCTGTCTCAGTCCTCTGTTCTACAACAGTAATGTAGAGGGGGGTTGGTAGGACTCTGACATTCCAAGTCATTCATGTGTGGATGTATCCAGACAGGTCTGCTGACATCTCTGTAGTTGTGCTCATGTGCGCGCGCGCACACACACACACACACACACACACGAGAGGTTTAAGTGATCCTTAAAGACCCCTCAGCTCCTGGTCATGTTTGTGAAATGACAACGGCCAGACGGAGGCCTGACGCTCACTGCCCACCCCGGGGGACCTGGAGGTAACTGACCAAGGAAGGGCCAGGGAGCTGAGGAGAACTGGCCGAGGTTGAGGGGGCAGTCTCGGGGCCTGGAAGCTTCTTTCTTGACCTTCCTTGAATGACTGCCTGGCTCAGACCACGGTATTGCCAGTGTAGTTGGACCAAGGCAGAGGAGAGGCAAATGATCCAAATATCTGAAGGCACCAAGCCTCTCCCCTGAATCGCCCCTCAATTCCTTCAGTCCATCGGCACCTGGCCCTTTACCATCTCGAGCACTACACACGGTAGCCCCTTTTGCTTATCAATGGCCTTCCTTAACCGAGTGGCCCAGAGCTCAACACCTACCACTGGCAGGTCTGACAAGAACAGACTGGCTTTCCCTCACACAAGCTCTCTTTGCTGGCATATGTCAGTGTTGACTCACGTTAAGCATGTGGTCCACTAAGACCATAGGATCATTTAAAAGAAGATTTGCTGGCTAGCCACATCTCCAGTGGCAAAGTTGATTTTTTTGACCCGAGGGTGCAACTTCATGTTTACGCCTATTAATTTCTGCTTCATTTGCTTCAGCCCCGTGATCTCACCTGTCAAAGCCTTTCCGGATCCTGACTCTATTGTTCAATCCCCAGCATAATGCTGTCTGCAGAGCTGCACACGTCATTGATAGAACCACTCTCCTTCCCAGGGGAGGTCCCCAGGAGGCCTCGGGACATTGAATAACTGGGGCAGGGTGATTAAGCCACAAGGACCAGAGATGAGCGCCTGAGGCTCCTGGGGCCACAGGACTTACCCAAGGTTACACAGCAAATATCCAAGGCAAAACTCACCCCTGCCTCTCCCCTCACTCCTGGCACTGCCCACTGTCCTCTGTGTCATCTGCTGCCTCTGATGCTTCTTGTTATATTACAGAGGAGGAAGCCGGAGCCCAGGAAAGAGGAAGGAAGCACAGAAAGGGCGTGAGAGGCCAGGCAGCCCATGGGCAGGCCGAGGCTCACCACAGGGGGCCTGGCCTCCCTACACCCTCTGGCTGCTCGAGGCTGGCCTTGACCTTTCCCTTGGCTGGGGAGAGGGGGCGCTACCGCCCTGCCCTTTCCAGCTGCCAGGTATTGTGTGGAGCTGGGGCACAGGGCTCTCACCCTCCTTGGAAGCCAAAGAAAGATGCCAGAAAGAAGCCAAGGCAGCCAAGCGGGGTGGGGGCAGGGGAGCTGGCAGAGGCAGTGAGAGCATGTGTTGGGGGAGAAGGGAGAGGGCCTGGCAACTGGGCCAGGGTGGGCTCTGTGGGAGGGCGGGTGCTGCCATGAGAGCCAAGGCAGGGGAGGGCAGAGCCCCCACACAAAGCCTGCCCGCTGGGAAACGCATTGTGTGGGCCAGGAGAGCCCCTTGCCCACCCTTGGCCTTGGCAGCTCGGCTCATTTCCATTCCCTTGGCCCTCTCCCTCTCAGGGGACAAGGAGGGGACTGATCACAACCACCCTGCTGCCCTGGGGTTCCTCCATATGTATGCCCACAATGAGCAGCCAGGCTTGGGGCTGCCCACCCCGGCCTCAGGGAATCTTTCTGCATCATTTGGCCCTGGAGGCAGCGCCATGTGGGGCTGCATTGTGGGGCTTCCTCTGGGCAGTTCTCAGGGCCCCCATCCTGCCTGTCTCTTTCCATTCTTAGGATGGAGGCTCTTTTGATTCCCTTGGCAGCCCCTGCCAGCCGGCCTAGGGGGCTGGGAGTTGGGAAATGGACCTTCCTCTCATTCACAGGGTCTGTGGGCAACACAGCTTGAAAGGAGGAGGTCTGGGGTGGGGGGAGGGGGGAGGGGGGGGGGGACTCTCTGAGGGGCACCCCTTCTCAATGGGGCCCCTGAAAGGACGATGGGGCCATGGGATGCCCCTGGGCCACGGAGGAGAAGCCGTGTGAGAGGCCATCATGTTAATTGGGGCTTAAAGGAAGTCAGGGAGGTCAGCAATCAAAGGGGAGGAGGGGGAGGGCCCAGTCCTGAGGGACAACCAGAGAGAGGTAAGAGATGGAGGGGCTTGTGGGTGGCACAGCCAGGAGACAGGGCCTCTTACCCCACACTGCCAAGGGAGGTCTGGTCAGGACGGAATCTTCATTTGTCTGCGTGACCAGAGCGCTTGGGCGAGCTCCCACAGCCCCTCAGCCACATCCACTGAGTTCTGGGAGCCTCTCAGCTCCCTCGGGGGATGGACAGTCCCAGAGTAAAGTGAAAGTCTCCTTCTTGCCTTGCTAAGCCAGGCAGGCATCTGGTGCCAGCTGCTTCATTGGGAGCAGACACTGGGAAGCCCTGGCTTCTGCTGCCCCTTCTGGGCTCCCGGACAGTGGGGGAAGCCCAGGTGCCCTGCTCACTCCCTCCAGTGTGTGTAGTCATGCTTCTGCTTGCAGGCTTCTCTTTGGTTGGCCAAACCTTCCCACCCTGCCATGGGAGACCAGCTTGGCTTCCAGGGGACATAGTGGGGAGTAGACCCGAGAGGAGCGAGGAACGCTGGCCAGGAGCCCAGGCAACGCCTCTCCCAAAGGCTGCCCGGGTGTGGCAGGGCAGGAGAAACCACTGGCGAAGCTTTCCCAGGACCCTCCCCCCGCCCCGGAGGACCACAGATGAGAGGAGAGAATCACAGCGGCCATTTAGACTGGCCTCCATGTTTTACAGAAGAGGAAACTGAGGCCAGGGTCATACAGCTAGTATGACCACAGAGGCCAGCCTGTAGCTGACCAAACACCAGCAAGTGCCCATCAGCCTCTCCTCAAAGATGTCCAGTGAGGAAGACATCTCCATCCCTTCCCCTGCAGCCCACCCCAGCATGTCCAGCAGACAGCTTCAACTCAGCACATCTGAGGCAGAGCTCCTGGGCTTCCCCCAAGCCTTCCCCCGACCCCCACCTTCCCTGTTTTCTGTAGGGGGCAATTCTATCCACCCCATTCACCGGGCTTGCACCCTAGGGCTCACCCCGAACTCCTCCTCCTTGCCAAGACCAGATGATTTCACTCCTGAGGAATCTCTCCAATCCACCCCCTCCTCTCCTCTGACCCTGCCCCCAGCCTGGTGCAGACCCTCATCACCTCAGGCCTGGACTATGGCAGTGGCTGCTGGGGGGGTCTGCCTGCCTCAGTCTCCCCCCTCCAGTCCATCCTCCAACCACAAAAGAGTCATGTCACTCCCCTACTCAACGAACACCAGGGGCTCCTTGTGTCCTCGAGGACCTAATATAAGATCTTTTATTGACATTCAGAGCCCTTGGTAGCCTAGCGCCTTCCTGCCTTCCCGCTCTTTCCAAATGGCTGCCCCGAGTGCTTCTGCCTCCCTGGCTGGCTGTTCCACCATCCCTCATCTCCAGTCATTTTCACTGCTTGTCCTCAGGCCTGGGGAGCTTCCCCCTGACTGCTGACCCACCCCGACTTCCTGTGAGTCCCAGGAAGCCTCCCCGCCTCTCCTCGCCATCCCAGCGCCTTCCTCAACAGCCGATCTGTCTCCCGCTGACCTCTGCCGCGCCGTGGCTGTATCTGTCTCCACGTCCCCCCAAAGACTGAGCCCGTTTTTGTATGCCCAGCCCTTGGCACCGTGCCTGGCACACAGTGGGCACTCCATCCATGCTGTCGGCCTGCTCTCTCCCCACTTGGACCAAGGCTCTTACCCTGGGCTCGTTCAGCCCTGGAGCCAGGAAGGGCTGTTAGGGGGCCCTGAAGGTCCCAGTCTGGGCTCCCACCTCGACCTCAGGTGCCTCAGAGTGCGGGAGAGGGGACTCTGCCGATGCCCTTTAAATGGGGAAGAATGCTCCCCCAGATGCAGGAGAAGCCTCCACACTGAGCCTCTGAGAGCCCTGAGGACAGCACTGCGGCCCCATGGGGGTGTGGTGTGCCCGAGGGGCCCCAGCATGGCTGAGGGGGCTCCCTCATCAAATCGGACACGTGCAGAGCATTTAGTCCAGAGCCCAGAACAGAGTGGGTGCTTAATAAATGCTCTCCCTCTGGCCCCCTCACTGCTTCCACAACCCACGCCAGAGCCAGCAGCATTTCTGAAATAGTACAGGGGGGAGAGGTTTGGGGGCAAGGGGGTAAGGGGGTGTGGGGAGTGAGAAGGGGGGAGGAGGGGGAGGAGGGAGGAGGGGGATGAGGGGGGTGAGGGGGATGAGGGGGGTGAGGGTGGGGTAAGGAGGGCAAGTTCTTGCCTTTCAAGTTCAAAATTGTTTTTAAAACATTTTCTCTGGGGAGGCCCTGAAGGAACGGGCCTTTCTCTGGACGGGGCATCCTGGCCTCATTCCTCACTACCTGCTTCTCCCCCCATCCCCAGGCAGTGCCCTGCCCCGCTCCCAAGCCTGGCTGGCCCTTGAGACCGAGCCTCTTTCTCACCAGAAAGTAAATCTTGGGAAATATTTTTGGTACCAAATCTGTGTGTTCCACTCACCAGGTGGCCTTGAAGCGCTGGGGAGGGGGGGGCAGGGATGTGGGGAGTGTGGCTGGCACTTGAGGATCAGCCAGGGTTTGAGGAGGAGACCTGGGGGAGGGGGCTCCGATCTCCAGGTTGGAGAGAGAAGCTGAGGGCAGGAGGGCCCAAGCTGGTGGATGCCTGGACTGGGGCTGAATTCGGAAGCTTCACAAAGGCTCACCACGGGAGATGCTTTCTGAGCAGACCATGCACAAAGGCGTGGGGGAGAGGGACTCCCCCGGAGCAGAGGAGGCCCATTGTGCCTGCTTTCAGCCCCCTGAGAGGTGCCTTTAAACGTTCTCTCCACAGTAGGACAAACAGGGGAAAGAAATTAGTCTTGGATGATGCTGGATGTCTTGTGACTTGTAGCCCTGCTGGCGTAGTCCCGGCTTCTGGCGAATTTATCCTTTTGACATTCAGAATGGATGGCCTCAGACTGCCTGCTCGCCCCAAAGTTTAACCCTTTAAAACGCCAGAAAGCAGGAGTGCCACCCGCCTCAGCTCGGGAGCCCCCCTCCATGCCCTGCCACAGAGACAGGGCCTCAAAGGTCCCCAGGGGCCGGTCACCCGGGCCCTGGGCTCCACCCACCACGAGAAACCATGGCGGGACGTTTCAGCCCAGCGGGGGAGGCTGAGGAGAATGCCCCCTCCTCGGGACAGAAGCTGGCTCGGCTCCCTGCTGCAGGCCTCGTTCAGTGCCCGTCCCCATGCACACTACAGCCACAGAAACATTGGGCCCGGATTCACCCTCTCCTCTTGTGAAGGATAGTCCCACCTGGGGAACCATCTGGCTGGAGCCATGAAGAGGGACAGTGTTTGGAGTAAGAAGCCAGGCCTCAGTCTCAGCTCTTCAGGGGCCAGATGTCTTTGGACAAGTCCTTTTCCTTGTTGGGGCCCCGGGACATCTGGGCCGAGGTGAGAGCCAACAGTATGAAATCCAACATTTGTTAAGCGCTCACTGTGCCGTTGGCGTGGTATGAGCACTAGGGTGCAAAAAGGGGCCAAAGACAGCCCCAAAGAGCCCCAGGAGCCCCCAGACCGATGGGGGGACAGCCAGCAGAGGGGTGCTGACAGATGGCCCCGTCTGGGGAATCCCAGCGGGAAGCTGCCAGGAGAGGCCAGAGGGAGGGCCCTGCTCAGAGCACCAGCCTGTGGCGCTGGGACAGCCTCTCCCCTTGCTGAGGCGGGTCCCACAAGGCCCCAGGCTCTTCCTCGGATTGCTAGAGCCAGTTTCTAGGTCTGGGCCCAGGTACATACATGCATGTGTGCACGCACACACATGCAAACACAAACACACACGCCCCTTTGTTCTTCTTAACCCCCACTAGGATCCCAGCTGCTCCCATCATCCCCTCCTTGGATCTCACAGCCCGCTGCACTCCATTCAGTCAGTCACTGCTTAGACCTGCTCGGGAACCTTGGGGCTGTTTGGGTCAAACTGAGGCAGAGAGGGCATGGGGTGTGAGATCCAAGCCCAGGTGTTCTGCCTCCACACCTGCAGCTCCAGGCTCACCCTGGCACGGCGAAGCGCACAGAGAAGGGGCATAGAAAGTGCTTGTTTAGGTACCTGGTGGTCCACAGAGCGCTAGACCTGGGGTCGGGAAGACCCAAGTTCAAATTCAGCCTCAGAGACTTCTCAGCAGCATGACCTTGCTCAGGTCACAGCACCTCTGCTTGCCTCAGTTTCCTCAACTGTAAAATGGGGATAACAACAGCCTCTGCCTGTTGTAAGGAGACCGCAGGTGTAAGGCAGTTAGTGTGGTGCCTGTGGAAACACCCCCTGCCCCCGGACTCAGTGATTGCTAGGACCATACAGTTCTGCGCGGTCTCCTTTCAGAGAAGCCAGGGTGGTTCCTCCATGACTGGCCAGAGGAATCTCCCAGGGGTCCCGGAGGAGTCCAGCAGAAGGAGAAGAACTGTCCCATCAGCGCTGGCCACACTGGCACTGCAGGGCATACAGAGGTCGAGGCTGAGCCCCAGTGAAAATCCCACGGCAGCGCTGGTGGTAGGCAAGGCCCCAGAAACAGTAAGTGCCCAAGGAGAGGGGGCATGTAAGCTGTGGGAAGGCTTCAGCTTGAGGCTGTAGCTAGGAGAAGACAGAGAAGACTTGTATGAATGGATGCAGAGCGGAGCCTTGGAGAAAGCCATGGCCAGGGAGGCTGCACAGGCAGACAGAGCAGTGCAGCCTGGCCCCGGGGGGAGGAGAAAGGGCCCCTAGTCTGGAGATTTCTACCAAATTCCCCCAAGTAAAGTCTGCCTGAGGTTAACTCTCCTTCAAGCTCTCAGGCCTTCACAGTCACCAAAGAAACAGTCCTATCTGTCCTGCTGCTGAACCCAAAAGCTACTGGCCAGACCTTCTCCCAGTCCACACTGACTTTCCCCCGCTGCTGCCCAGTATGACTCTGCCCCCCTCCTGGACCCTCAGCTACGCCCCGGCCGACACCACCTCCACCCTTGGCTGGAAAAATAGTGTCATCAACTCATAAATTACAGGGGGGGTTAAGAAGCCCCTCCCTGCCGCATCACACTCAGCCATTAAGAAGCAGAAGCAAACGGGCTTGGTTTGTTGTGCATGTTTGCATTTTCTGCCCCCTGGGCCTCAGGACGCAGGCTGGGCCAACACTTTTGTTGTGACACCTGTAAATCAGAGTGTGGGGCTGACGAGGCCTGAGCACTGTTACCCAGCACAAAGGCAAAGTAAACAGAGGCCTGATTCATGGCACATGCTAATTGCTGCCCCCTACGGTGAACATTAACCAGGGTTTTGTCTGCCACGGTAACGAATGTATGCAAATGCATCCAGGTGCCCACCTGCGCCCTGCCATCTCGGCTGGGACTGGAAGAGCCGGCAGCCGGGACATCCGTGACCCCCAGCCGGTTCTCAACTTCTGCCCCGGACACCTCTAACCCCAGCTTCTCATTAGCATTGGATCTCCTTGAGTGTTTTTCATAAAGAGGTAGGGGGACTGAAAAGCAAAGCAAAGAAAAACTATTTGAGCCAAGTGCCTCCAATCCGAAATTGGGGGCCTGCCCCATGACTCCTCTGGGGCCACTCAACCAAGCCACAGAGGCCACAGTGAGGGGATGGGGGGTGGAGGCTCCCACCCAGGTCCTTCCTCTCAGAGAGGAGGCCCATGGAAATTAAGGAAGGAGGGCCCCTGAGGTAGCTGCCCATGGCCAGCATAGCCAATGGCGAGCTCCTGGAACTTGATGGAGCCCTCTTTGCCGTCTGCTTCTCCACCCACCTTGGTGTCCAGACTAAGTTCCACCTAGCTGCCTAGCCAGCCTCCCTCGCTCGCTGCTGTTACTGGCCAGTCTCCTCAACTTCCTGCCAAGGTCCAAAGAAGCCCTGGCTTCCCAGTCCTCAGCATTGTGAGGGAGGGACTGGCAGAGGTGCCTTCTGTGCTGTGGCTCTTGGGACTGCCTGGACCCCTTACTGTCACTATTCACTGTGATCCCCCTTCTCAGGTGGCATCCAACCAGTCTCGACTGGAATGGGAACCCCCTGAGGTCATGAAGGCTAGAAAGGCCCCTTATACTGGGAAGAAAAGACCAGAGGCTTCTGGTTCCACAGGAAGAAGCCTGGGGGGGGGCAGGGGAGGGTTGACTATGCCTTTTAAGGACTGTCTCAGCAAGCCTGACTGGGGCAAAGTGCCCTAGAGTAGGATGCCTGGGGGAAAGGAAAGCCCTGGTGCCCAGAGCTAAACCCAGGGCTCCCTCTGGCTTCTGCAGGAGCCAGTCCCACCTTCTCCCAGGCAAGGCCCTTGGAATTCTTCAGCAGACCTCCTAAAGGTCTGGGGGCACCTATCCCTGTCTCTGACCTTCACTGAAAGCCCCTGGAGAGCATAGTGTCAGGGACGCTCCCGTGGGGCGGCACGTTCTGCCCCAAGGCTCCCCTGGGTTCCTGTCTGAGGAGTCGAGAGGCAGAGCTGGCACCGGGGAGGCCCTCCACCCTGTCCCAGGGCACTGTCACTCAGGAATGGCTCCCACAGCTGCCAAGCTTTTCTTCACATCAAACCTAAATTATTCCTGGCACATAGTAGGCGTTTAGTAAATTCTTGTTTTCTTTCTCTTCGCAATTTCCCCCCTTACTTCTGGTTCTGTCCCGAAGGACCAAAGAGAACAAGTCTCCTGCCTTTTCACACAACAGCCCTTCGGATTGATGGAGAGTGAGCATGAGTTGGCTACACACACACACACACATACAACACATGCATGCACACACGTGCATACACACATGCGCACACATCCCCCTTTCCAGCCTCAACATCCCTACTTCCTACAGCCCATCCTCATGGGAGATGTACTCAAAGCTCTTTCTCATCCTGGTTGCTCCCCCCCTCCAACCCCAGCATTCTTCTCTTTATTGAAGTCTTCCCAGAACTAAGGCCAGAACCCCTCACCTAGGGGAGAGGACACAAGGCCCTGAGGGTGGGCTCAAGGCAGGTTTTCCCTTCTGATTAGCCTCTCCCTCTGCCAGTGCCCAGCCCGGGACTTCCCACACCCTGGATGCTCAATGAGTGTCAGCCATGGCCCAAGGACCAGACAACATTTCCTGAGTGGAGATCTGTCCAAGTTCAGTGCTTCCTAGGAAAAACAAGACAAAACCCAGCTTCCATTTCCAAGGAATAAGCCATCATATGATCTACACAAACGCTGCTCAAAAAAGGAAATCCAATTAATCACCAAATAGGGACTGTTTCAAATCATTAATAATAAAAGAAACGCACATGACCACTGACGGCTCTGAGGTCCCTATGCAAAGGTGACCAAAGATGGCAAGAGTGACTGTTGGAGGGGCTGTGAAGAGCAAGGTGCAGGAAGCCAAGGCTGGGTCAGCTGAGAGCTTTGGGTCAGCCAGTGTTGGACCGGCGCTTTAGAACCCTACTAAGAAAGGGACTGAGATGTCTCCCCCTGAGGAAGGCAGCCCAGCAACAGGAAGAAAGTCTTCCCAGCAGCACTCTGGGAGTAAGCCAAGAATTGGAAACAGAGTAGACAGATGCTTCCTAGCAATGGAGTATTTTTGCTCTGATCTGTGTGTGTGTGTGTGTGTGAGTGTAAGTGTGTGTGACTGTGAGTGTGTGTATGAGTGTGTGTTGTGAAAGTGTGTGAGTGTGTGTGAAAGTGTAAGTTTGTGTGACTGTGTGAAAGTGTGTGAGTGTGTGTATGTGTAAGAAAGTATGTGACTGAGTGTGTAAATGTGTATGAGTGTGTGACTGAGTGTGTGAAAGTGTGTGTGACTGCATGAGTGTGTGAAAGTGTATGACTATGAGTGTGTGTGACTGTGAGTGTATGTGTGTATGAGTGTGTAAGAAAAGTGTGTGACTGAGTGTGTAAATGTGTATGAGTGACTGAGTGTGTGTGAAAGTGTGTGACTATGAGTGTGTATGACTGTGAGTGTATGTGTGTATGTGTATGAGTGTGTAAGAAAGTGTGTGACTGTGTGTGAATATGTGTAAGTGTGTGACTATGAACGTGTGAATGTGTGTGTAACTGAGTGTGTGTGAATGTGTATGAGTGTGTGTGACTGGGTGTGTGAAAGTCTGTATAACTGCACATATGACTGTGAATGAGTGTGTGTGCCAAAGTGTGTGTGACTGTGAGTGTGTATGAGTGTAAGTGTGTGTGAAAGTTTGTGTGTGGGTGTTAGCAAAGCCTGGGAAGAAATGACATCTCGTTCAAGTGCATCAGCGAGCTTGGTCCCAGGAAAAAACTGGGAAAATGTACCTCATTTCCCTCCCTGCAGAGGTGGGGGACCCCAGGGAGTTGATTGCCTTTCTCTTTCTTTTTTATGCTTCGTTACCAGCTTGGGCATGGCCTGGAGGGTACATACAGAAGGGGCTGTGATTCAAGAACAAAAAGCACAAGACAAATATGGCTATTTTTCTTTTTTTGGGGGGAGGGGAAGTCAGGGTAGTTGAGGTTGTGACTTGCCCAAGGTCACACAGCTAGTAAGTGTTAAGTGTCTGAGGCTGGATTTGAACTCAGGTTCTCCTGACTCCAGGGCCGGTGCTCTAGTCATTGCACCACCTAGCGGCCCCAAAATATGGCTATTTTTCAAAGGTTTGGTTTAGAAACAGCTGTGCTGAGCCCCAGGACCAAGCAGGAGACATGGGGAGGCAAGGTTTGGGTCTGTGGGACTGCCTTTATAGCACCCCTCACACGGGAGGCTTCTCTTGCCAAGGGTCCCAACAGAGAGGAAGGTGTTGGAGGAAAGAGGGGGAGAGCAGGTCGAGTTGGCCAGAGCCACCAGGAGCGGGAGTCTGGACGAGGCAAGTTGGCCGATAGGAGCTCAAGGGGTCCTCGTGCTAGGGGAGGTCAGAGCTGCAGAGGGGCTGCCTCCCACCCGCCTCCCCCATGGCACAGGGATTCCTGAACGATACTGGAAACACCACGCCCCTGACCCGAGGTGTCTGGAGGACCCAGGACGCTAGGCATGGCTTTGAACAAAGCAAGCCAGGGACGTTCCCACTCGGCTGTGAGTGGGTGGGTATGCACCAGCCAGACCCCTCTCCTTCAGCCTGAGGTCAAGCCCAAGCCCAGGTTGGCCTGTCTTCCCTGGCCACTCAGCCCCAAGAGAGGCGTCTCCCTCTCCCTTTCCTTATTCCTACAATGGGCTGAGAATAACAATAACTCCTTCATATCCAGTGCATTCAGATCTCACACATTACAGAGCAAGCCGATGAGACAGGTCCAGAGAGTCTGGCCAGTCAAGGAGCTGTAGCCCTTCACAGGTGACCTGCGGACCCAGCCATCGTCCTGCACCCCAGAAAGCTGATCTTGTTTCCTTGGCCAGCCATCCCCTGAGAAAGCCAGATAGACACCTGGCACCCAGTGTGTCTCCGGTTCCCAAAATTCCAAAGGAAGCCTCCCACCCCAGACCCCAGACCTTCGATGGGATAGGTAGACCACTGGGCATCACAGCCCTGTTCGGGTCAGTTAACACGTGTTAAGCACCATCTGTACACACCCTGACCCACCGGAGAGCTCCCTATTTACAAGGCCCCCTCTCTATGGTGGACGAGACCTTCTCTAACATGAGCCATTCAGCACCCCCTCCAGGACCCCCACTGTCTGCTCAGAAGTTTGGGCTCCTACGGTGCTTCCTTCAGGACCTGGGGCTCTTCCCCTTGCCTGTGTCCTGGGCTCCTGGGCACTCACTCAGGAGCCCTTCTGAGAATCAGCCTCTTAAATTTGTAAGTGAAATGCAGAGGACGACAGAGAGAGCCCATCACATTGAAGCGCCGTCCTGGAAATCGAGACGGCCCTTAGATGCATCCCTACTTGCAGGCCAGTGCGTCCATGGGGCAGAAGGGCCCGATGCCAGGGTGGGGGGGGCATGGCACAGTGCTGGTCTGGGATACAGGTGCTGGCTCCCTGAGTGGGAGAGGGGCACAGATACACTGGGCATCAAAGGTGGGTTTCTAAAAGAATAGGGATATGTTTTTAAAGAAGAAAGGCCCCAAGGGATGCAATTGCTTGGCACGTCTTGGTGGGACACACATTTTCATCCCCTTCAGATGAAGGGGCAGTGGGGCCTTTTCATTGCTCAGGCTTTCTTTTCATTCCTTTCCTAAAGCTCAAGCACTCTGGGGGGGGCAGTTGGTCTGAATCTGGGGGTCTCCTCGCCCGTAGCCTCTCCGTGCCTTAGGAGACGGTCTCCTGGAGAAGTTGGCACCCTGTGCCACCTCTGACCTGAAGGGACGGTCCCTTACTGGGTATGGGCACAAAACCCTTCCAGCTGGCACCTGGGAGGCCCTGCTGGGCCCCTTCCTTTCCCATCTCGATGAGATCCCAGGGCTGGCCTCAATGGAGGCTTCCTTTCCTTAACTGTCTCCAGTGAGCCTGGGATAAGGGACGCATGCCTTCCAGAGTCACTAGGTGACATGATTAGGGTCTGAGAGGGGATGTCTGGGAGGGCTCTGAACTTGGGGCCATATGGCCCCAGGCCTGCGGGGCCTCAATGCCAATGCTGCACCGCCCATGGAGGACTCTTCTCAGTCCTTCAGGTATTTCTAGATGACCAGACACTTACTGAACCCAAGACTGAATCATCCCAGACTCTGAGCTCAGTGTGTAGCAGCGTGGCCACCCACAGGAGGTGAGAGCTGTGGTGTGGCACCTCCGTGGGGCGTCCAACTGGAACGACAGCGTTCCAGGCTGGACTCTCATCTTTCCCAAACCAAACCTGAGAAGACACTCAGTGGCTTTGCCATTATTTATGATGGAGGTGAGTGTGAAACCCTGGAAGACAGTGCCGGCTATGATATGGGCCTGCCCCACGACTCCTCCGGTACCACCTGACCAAGCCACAGAGGCCACAGTGGGGCATGCGGGGCTGTGGAGGCTCCCACACAGGTCCTTCCTCTCAGAGTAGAGGCCAGTGGAAGTTAGGAAGGAGGGCCCCTGCAGTAGCTGCCCATGGCCAGCACAGCCCCACCTGACATGGGCCCCACCTGAGAGCTCCGGGGCTCAGACTGGGCTCGGATAGATCTTTGAGGACAGGACTGATTCTCATCATTTGGGGCACTCAAGGCTCCCTGCAGAGCCCTGCCCTGAGCGGGCGGGAGGAAATTTTCCCCAGTATGGCTTTGCTGGGGGCCTCCAAGGCCAGAGGCAGGCCAGCACCTTGAGACGAGCTGGGACGCTCTGTTCTGTCCCAAGTAGCCAAGGAAAAGTTTTTCCATCTTGTTAGAGAGAAGCTACTGCTAACTATCCATGACTGCCACAGCTTGACAGCTTGGGGGTCCCCACTGCTGCTGCTGGGGCCAGAGCTGGCCTCTGAATCACCAGCAGGGCTGGGAGATGGGGGAGGGGAGTGGCTTTGGGCCTCAGGGCCTCAGGCATGGACTGCGAAGCTCTCATTCAGCTCCGCTCCTTCATTTGACAAATGGGAAAACCAAGGTCTGTGGTCACAGGGAGTTTGGGGCAGAAGCTGGACTCCTAACCCTCTGTCCCACCATCTCGCCCCTTCCGCTCCTATGTGGCCTAAGACTCTCTCTCATCCTTCTGTGTGAGTTTATTGTCAGTCTCGTCTGTCTAGCAGGATCGCAAGGAGCCAACCCAGCTGTATGCCCAGCGCCTCACACAGTGCTGGGCCCTCAGAGGGTTTGCAAAGTGCCTGCGGACGACCTCATTTGGATCAGGGGAACAGAGGCTGCTCTCCCTTTCTCTCTCCCTCTGCTCATGTGGGGCTAACAGGAGAGGTGTTCAGGAAGGTGCAGCCAGCCCTGGAAGAGAAAGATGCCAAAGGCTACTTGGGACAAGGGGAATCCCAAGGTGGGCACCTGTCCCCCTCAGCTTGGGGAGACCCAGTGTGAATGAAGACAGAAGCAGAGGGCTGGGGTGGCTCCTGGCCATGCAATCTCCCAACAGATCCAGGCGCCAGAAAACAGGCCCCCCTGCCCATCTGGAAACAATCCTGGGGTAACGTAATATGGTTGAAACGTGTTTTATTCTTTGAATAACTAGATGAACTCTAAGAATAAGGATTTAATGGATTATCTTCCCAGCCCCTATAAGCCTCTCGGGGCCTCGCAGAGAGAAACGTGAATGACAAGATCAGGGCCCCACGAAGGGCTGACATCTGCTGACGGCTCTGTTTGTTGTCCCATGGGACCCTTCCCTCCCCCTGAGGCCGCAGAGACAACATGGAGAGTGACCCTGGCCATTTTTCAGGTGAAGCAACCAAGGCTGGAGAGGTAACCCTTCTTCCTAAGGTCACTCAGCCAGTCTAGTCCAGAGGAGATTCTAACCCAGCCTCTCCTGACTCCCTATCTCCCATGGTCATCCCTTCTTCACACTCCCTCATCTCCTCGCACCAAGACCACTGCAATGGCTGCCCACGGCTCTGCCTGCCTCAGTCTCTCCCTCTCCAGCCCATCCTCCCCTCAGCCACCAAAGGGATTTTTCTAAAGGGCTCAACAAACTCCAGTGGCTTCCTATGGATCAAATAAAGAATCCTCTGTCTGGTGCTCAAAGTCCTTCCTTTGCTGGCCCCCCCCTGCCCAGTTCAGTCTTTTATACTTTGTACCCCATACTCTAATCCATGACCCTGGCCTGGCTGGTCCTCACATGAGACCCTCTGTCTCCGGGCTCTGGGCCTTTGCCGTGTCTGTACCCTATGCCTAGAATGCTATCCCTCGTCATCTTCACCTCCTGGCTTCCCTGGTGTCCTCCAGATTCTAGCTAAACCTCTACCTTCAGCCAGAAACCTTTTCCAACCTCTGCTAATGCAGGTGCCTTTCCTCTGCCATTGTTTCCCCTCTGTCCTGTCTCTACCATGTTTGTTCACAGTTGTTTGCAAGAGTCCTTCTGGTCCATATTCTGAGCAACAGAAGAACTGAATGACTTGTTTAAGACCCAGCAAGTGTGAGGTGGGTAGCAGGAGTGTCCAGGCCTGCCCCAGGAGAGCCCTCTCCTCCCTCTCCTTGGAGAGCTGGAAATTCCCTCGAAAGGCTGAAGACAGCTTCTCCTGCATCCTGACTTAGGCTAAGGCCTTCACTAGGGGCCTGGTTCACATTCATGGCCAGAGAATGTCTGAGCCGTGAAACGAGCTTGAACTCAGCCCCCAAAGGACAGGTAAGGAAACAGGACAGCTGCAGTTCTCTGTAGGGGGTCTTGACCGGCCTGAGCCCAGGACAGAAGGGCAGCTGTGATCTTCCCTGCCTTGGTGCCGTGACTAAGTGGCTGCAGAGGCTCGGGGTGAGGGGAGTGGGAGAAGGAGGGGTGACTGTTTATGTGTACACATAGTTATATGTGTGGGTGAGTATTTATATACAAATACATATATATTCACATACACAATTTCCATATATGAAATCGAGGCATCCCAAAAGGTTTGCCTAGTGCGAAATAATTCCTTTGGGCCCCTACTCCATTCCCATCAGTATCAGTCAGATTGATAGGATCCTGTGGCCATGCTGTTCAGAAGCCCCTTACATCAGGGCCCAGAGCTGTGAGCTGCAGATTCCAAGAACGCTTGCCTAGTTGCAGGGCACTGGCCAGACCCCGGCCCTGGTGACAAAGCCCAGTGTGGCCCGGGTGACTCAAGTGCATGAAAGGTCCCTTAAATTACCATCCTCTGGCCCGACCAGAGCCGGTGACCTCCTTGTGGCCACTCAGTCAGTGGGGATGCCCCCCCTCCCCCGCCTCGATATGTCATTTTTGGCCTTAAAGATCACATTCTACCTACCAATGAGAGTCTACATTTCATCATGCCTCTTTTGCATGTCTGGGAATCAAACTCCAGAGGTAGAAGGTCCTGAAAGAAGGGGGCATCTTCTCAGGGCGGCTAGATGGCACAGTGAATATAGCACCAGCCCTGGAGTCAGGAGGACCTGGGTTCAGATCTGGCCTCAGACACTTAACACAAAAACTAGCCATGTGACCCTGGGCAAGTCACTTAATCCCAATTGCCCTCCAAAAAACAGCAAAAAAAAAATTTAATTAAAAAAAGAAGGGAGCATCTCAGGTCAGGAGGGAGATCCAAGGCCCACTGCATTAGAGGGGGCCATGGACCCTTCGGTAACGTGCCCTTGGCTCAGAGCTCTGCCTCAGTCTCTCTGATTGTAGGCTAGACAGTTTTAATCCCCACTATATGGGGCATTTTTTGGTAGAGTCCCCAAGGAGCCTATGGGGGCCACACATCCTTTCATCTATTCATAGAAAATGAATGAGAATCATCTATTGAGTGCTTCCTCTGTACCAAATGTTGGGCATACGAATAAAAGCCAAGCTAGCCCCTGCTCTCAGGGAGCATAGATTCACATGCAGGGATGTAACACAGCCTTAGAGGCCCCTCATGTCAATTTTCTAGTTTACAAGTGAAGAAATGGAGGCTTAGGAAGAGGTAATCACTTATTCGGTGCAGGGCCAAGCACTAATGGAGGCCTGCTGGCTGTCCCAGGGACTGCAGAGCTGCCTGCCCTGGCACCTCCCAGGGCTGCCTCTGGCTGGGAGGCGGGGCCCATTCCGTCGTGGAATCCAGGCTGGGTGAAGCCAAAGCTCTAGGTTCTGGGCCCCAGCTTAGAAGAGCAGAGCCAAAGTTTGATCCCGGATGCTTCTCCCACCATTTTCTACTGGTCTTTTCATCGGGGACTAGCTCATCGACCTGGTAACTGTCAGACAAAATGCTGCAGAAGAGACCAGCTCTGAACCAGAACTTGCTGCCTGATTGGCTGGCATGACATCCAATGCCTTTGCTTTACTGGGTGGTAAACTGAGAAAGCTCAGAAGGGGCCAAGTTACTTGCCCAAGGTCATAAGGCAAGTAGGCTGAGCTAGGATTCAAACCCAGCCCTCTGACTCCCCATTCAAGACTCCTCTCAACCTCATCAGGAGCAGGGGACTGGAAGGGAGGGCTGGGTGAGGGGCCTGCTCTGGGAAGAGGGGAGAGGGATCCATGGGGGCTGGAGAGATGGCAGAGGGCCACAAGCATTTCTGTGGAGCCCTGGGTACCTGTAGGTGAGGGCTTCTGGGAGGGCACGCTGCCCACTCGCCCAGATCCGGTGACAGCTCCCAGGCTCCAGCAGATAAGGACTGGCGCCACCGTCCCTTTGCTTCAGGCCAGACCGTGCAGATCTGATCCTTCCCCAGGGCTCAGGGATCATGGGCCCCAGGGCCCCAGGGAGGCACAGATGGGGCTGGAGTGGGTAAGGGGAGAAGGGACAGGCCTGGAGGTGGGGGGGCAGCCCCTGCCAACCTCCTTCTGGGGCTTTCCCAGCTTGCTGAGGGCACAAATGTTCACACATACACACATGGAACTCAAGCTTGTCAGCCTCCCCTTCCTCCCACTTCCATCCCTCTCCCCATTCTGAAAACCCCTTTAGCAAGGCCCCAAAGGAATCGATGAAGAGGGCCTGGGGGCCTGGGCACTTGGGCCTTGCGTGTGGAGATGACTTAGAGCTCTGGACCAGGGGGGCTGGTGCCCACTCTGGGGCAGCGCTCAGGCCGAGTGCCTGATCCCAAGGAACAAGTGTCAGAAGAGACCAGAAAGTGGTTTAGGCTAGAAGGGGGAAGGGACAGAGGAGGCTGGGAGAGGGGAGGAGACAGCAGCTTCCAGTAGCATCCAGAGGAGGGTGGGAGAGTGGGCTGAGGAGTGGAAGCCATATGGCTACCCCTCACGGAGGGTCGGAGATTTAGGAATGAAAGTGGACCCTAGAGGCATATCGTTCAGGCCCCTACAGTTACAGATGAAGAAACCAAGGCCAGGGAGCTTGCCCAAAGTCACAGACACAGCCGGGACTCAGCCCTAAACAGCCTCTCCCCAGGAAACTGGAACAGAGACAAACTGAGAGCCGAGAACAGAAGTCCTGTGAGACAACCAAGAGCCAGAGAAGCCTCGGGGTTACCTGGGGACCCCCTTTATTTTGGATGACTCGGGCACAGGGTCTTTGTCTTCATGGAAATGGAGGTTCCAGAGCCCAGAAAAAAGGGCCTATCCAAGGTCTCATAGAAAGTTAGTGGCAGAGCTGAGATTAGAACCTAGGTCTCGACTCCTACTCACACCTTCATTTCAAGGAGTCTGAAGTAGGAAAGGCTGAGCCCTGGCCAGGAGGCGTTGCTTAGCGGGAGGCCCATTTCTCGGGCACCCCATGCTAGAGGCTTGCAGCCATCCCCCCATCTGTACCCAGGCATGGGGTGTTTGTGTGGCCAACTTAGCGCCTGGGATGCCTCTGGGGCAAATCCCCATTTCCCATCCATCCGCCTGCTTCCCCCATAGCTGGAAAAGGAGGAAACCTCCCAGGCTGAGCAATAGACAGTGAAACATTCCCTCCTCAAAAGCCAGGATGGCACTGTCATTTTGACACGTCCCTGGAATGAGCGGCATCCGAGGTGCCTGGAAAGGTGCAGGAGCTTGCCAGCCTGGAGTCCTGTCTGCTCCAGCTATGTCTCTTGGGATAAGCATATTTCTCCTCCATCACCATGAAAACAAAGAACCCCCCAGGCCCATGCCCTGCTCACAAATCAAGCACCACGCCCATTAATAAGTGGGCACCTAGGAGGGGAGCCATACTATTCTGGACAGCTCCAAAACCCATCTGGGAGGATGGCCAGCCCGCCCATCTTCCTCAGGGCTGGAGCTGAGACTGATCCTTTGTAGGAAGGTGGGTCAGCAGCCAGGCTCAGTGGGGGACATACCTTCTAGACACAGGCCATCCCTGGGGTCTGGCAGCAGCTGCACATCTCTGGGGGTCACTATAGGGCCACAGAATTAATTCCTCATAACGCATCTGCCTCATCAGCCCAGACAAAGGCTCCCCTGCAGCAGGCATTCAGAGAGGGGCATTTCCAATGACAATTTGCATGCAGAGTTCCCCAGCTCTTTCACCCAGATGTTTCTGTGATTATCAACAGCTGATGCACCTCCACACAGTCACATTTTCCAGGAGTGTTTCCAAAAGGAAAGTGATTTCTCAAGGATGGGGAGGGAATGAGCTCCCTGGGATACACGGAGAGTGAAGGCGCGGGGCGAACATGGACATACGGCGTCTTGTCTCATTGGAAAAGTCTGAATGGACCCATTTTGAAGATTTTTGGTGCTTGAAAGGTAAGGCAGGGAAATGAGCACAGAGTAAGCAGTTAATAAATGCTTGTTGTATTCCTGACGAAAAGGCCAGAGCTGAGTAAAAATTCTGACATGTAAACACCAGTCAAGAGAAGCATCAAGGGGCAACTCAGTGGGGCCGTGAATTGAGCTCTGGCCCTAGAGTCAGGAGGACCCAAGTTCAAATCTGACCTCAGACACTTAATTTAGCCATGTGACCTTGGGCAAGTCACTTAATCCCAATTGCCCTGCCTTCCCCCCTCCAAAAAAAAAAAAAAGGGAAGCATCAAAGGCAGACATGAGGGAGCAAATAGAAGGGCCTATAAAGGTTAAACTTCTTACTTCCTTTAAGAGGAGATGACACAGGGTTCCCTCAGAATGGTATCCTCATCAGGGGTCTAATTAGGGGCCCCAGGAGTGATTCTGTTATGTTTTGATGATCTTAAAAGAAGAAAGGAAAAGCCAGGGAGGAGGAATACATCGGGAGAGGAGAAGAAAGAGAGGAAGAACAGGGAAAATGATCTCACGTAAACGGAGTGCACAGGTAGAAGTCCATACAAGAAGGAGGAAAAAGTTGGGACAGGTAACACTGAACCTTACTCTCATCTGTGCTGGTCAAAGGAGAGAAAGAGGACAGAAAATACACAGACACAGAGAGTTGGGTACGGAAATGCATTTCACTCTACAGGGTAATAGGAGGGAAAGGAGTTAAAGGAAATGGTGGGGAGGGCAGAAAAATACAACGGAAAGAACCAGAGTTAACAGTCATAACTGCGAATGTGAATGGGCTGAACTCACCCACAAAACAGAGGAGGTTGGATGAGAAACTATAATTGAACACTATCTTATTTACAAGAAACACATACTTCCAATAGAAATATGCATGCAGAACTAAAATAAAGGGCTGTGCCAGAATCTATGATGCTTCAGATGAAGTAAAAAAAGGCAGGGGCAGCAACCATGATCTCAGACAAAGCAAAAACAAAACCAGACCTATTTAAAAGAGATGAGTGGAAAGTTATATTTGCTGAAAAGTGCCATAGACAATGAATTAATGTCAATGCTAAACACATATGCACCAAATGGCATAATATCTAAATTCTTAAAGGAAAAGTTCAATGAATTACCAGCAGAAATCGTAAAATTATAATATTGGGGGACCTCAATTTTCCCCCTCTCAAACCTGGGCAAATCTAGCCAAAAGTAAGCCCAAAAAAGATAAAGGACCTGAAGAGAAATTTAGAAAAGTTAGGCATGCTACCTCTGTAGAATACTGAATGGTAATAGAAAGGGGTATACCTATCATGAGCTGTGCATACCATCTTCACAAGAACTGATCACACATTAGGGTATAAAAACTTCAAAAACAAATTCAATAAAGAAGAAATATTAAATGAAATTTTTACTGATTGTGATGCAATAACATTATCCTCAATCAAAGGTAAAAAATTGATTAGAAACTAACAATCTCAAAGAATTGGTCAGTCAAATAATAAATCATAGAAATAATACCAATGAGACAACATGCTAAAATTTTAAAGATGAAGACAAAGCAGTATATAGGGGGAAAAACTGCATCTAAACATTTTCATTGATTAAAGAAAAATAAAGCAAATCAATGAATTGGGCCACAAAACTAAAAAAAGAATCTAGAAAACTAAAAAATGAACAGTTCCCAATTGAACACTAAAGTAGAAATCCTGAAAATCAAAGAAGAGATGAAAAGAATTGAAAGAAAAGAACCACTGAATTAAGAAATAAAACTAGGGGCTGTTTTTAAAAATAGATTAGCCACTATCTCACTTCATTAAAAGAAAACAAATTACCAGTATCAACAATGAAAAAAGGTTATTTCAGAACAAAAGAAGAAATAAAAGAAATTACTTTGAGCTCTTTCCCCTCGACTACATATCAATAAAATGGATGATCTAAATGAAACGGATAAAGGTGTAAAAAAATACAAATTATTCAGAATGATAGAACAAGAAATTGAGCACTTAGATGAATTCCCAAAGGAGAAAATCTCAGGAGCAAAAGCAGCTTGGTGGCACTCCAGATGGAGTGCTGGACCCGGAGTCAGAAAGACCAGAGTTCAAATCCTGCCTCAGTGACTCGCTCACTGTGTGACTCTGGGCAAGTAATTTAAACCAATCTGCTTCTGTTAAAAGAGGATAAAAACAGCACCCGCCTTCCAGGGTGGTTGTGAGGATCAAATGAAATAACAAGTTGTGAAGCACTGACCCAGTGCCTGGCACATAGTAGGCGTGTGTGAATGTTAGTCTTTATTACTCTCATCATCATTGATAAGTTAATTTTACCAAACATTTAAAGAATCATTAATTTCAATACCACATAAACTGCTTTGACAAAAATGGAAGAGAGGAGATTCTTCCACATTCCTTCTATGACACAAATATAATTTTGGTACTTGAACCAGGCAGGGAAAGAAAGCTACAAAACAATATCCCAAATGGATATTAACGTCAAATTTTAAAATAAAATATGAGCAAGGCTAAAGAAACGTATCACTAAGATTATATACCATGACCAGGGTGGATTAATACCAAGAATGCAGTGCTGGATCAATATTAAGAAAACTATAAGCATAATTGACTACACTAATAACAAAAACAAAAACAAAAAAATCTGATTCTATCAATACATGTTGAAAAAGCTTTTGACAATATACAACACTAATAATGCCTGTTTAAAACACTAGAAAACACAGGAATGAGTTTTCCTTAAAATGATAAGTAGTATCTACCTAAAACCAAGAGCCAGGATTGCCTACAATGGGGATAAGCTAGAAACCTTTCTAATATGATCAGGGGTAAAGTAATGATGTCCATCATCACCATTCATATTCAATACAGCGTTAGAAATGCTATCTCTAACAATAACACAAGAAAAAGAAACCGAGGGAAACAAAATGATCACTTTTTGCTGATTATATGATTGTTTATGGTGAGAGTCAACTAAAAACTAACTGAAATAATTAACAACCTCAGTGAAATGGGCATGTTAATAATGCTTGTTGACTCAGTGACTAACCTCAGAGCCCTCTAATCTGACCTATACACAAAAGAAAATCCCCTCCATGACACACCTGTCGGGGGTTGCCTAGGATATGTTCAGACATCCACAGATGGGGAGCAACTTTCCCAATATGGCCCTTCCTCACTGGCACTGCACTCATTGTTTTTCTGTTGCTCACCCCCCGAAAAGGGCTCCTGACTTAACTCTCAGTGCCCAACACGAACCCGGGATTTAGTCCTCTTCTCATTAGTCGTTCCCCTCTCTCTAGGCTGCTTCTACCTAGCCAGGACTTCAGGGGCAGGCCAGGAGAGTGTCATCCCTCACCCAAGACTACCAGGGTCCACTCGTTTACCTGAGAGAAATCCAGGTGATAGGGTCATGGCCAGATGAGCTCAAAGCAGCCTGAGACAGGGCAGGAGAATAAACCTCTGCCTAGTTGCTGACTGAATCTTCCTAAAGTCCCACAGTGATCCTTGCTCTAAGAACCTTTTGCCCCTCCCTAGTACCTTTACAGAAAAATAGACTTCCCAGGCCGACTGATACTGAACGCTCTTCTTTCCCACGACTTCTCTTTATTTACAGGGAGCATGGCCAGGAAGGCCTAGGTTCAGATCTAGCCTCTTCATGTACTGGCCCTGTGATGCTGAAGTTCTGAAGGGCCCAGTGAAGTTTACAGAAGGGGCTGATAGGCATTGGCAGAAAATTTCTCAACTATGAGTCCCTGCACCGATAGACTAGGGGGTCTAGACCAAAGGGTGAGGGGAGGCCCCAGAACCTTGCCCAGAAATGGCCCTCAGTAAATCCTGCCCGATTGGGGTGAAGACTTTGGAAAGAGGCCATGGGGAGGCCAATCTGTGGCTTCCCAATCTAAAAGATGCTGCAAGGTCTCTTTCTGACCTTGGGGCCTTCAGTTTCCTCTTCTTTGGTCTCTGCCTTGCCTCCTTCCCTCCCTCTCTCAGCTGAGAAAATGCCAGAGAAGGGGTGAGGCCTGGAATCATGGGTTCTGGTGCATCTTCTCTAAGTTCAGAGCATTTGGGGAGCTGTGAGAACTCCCCAGGGATGCCCCTGAGCTCCGTGGGGATGCCTGAGACAACCTCCCCCAAGTCAGACAGACGGAAGGATGAGATATGGTTGAGCTCTGGGGAGAGCGGAATGAGACCATTGAGAAAGGCAGAAAGGAGGCACTGGGAGCTTCCTAAGTGACCAGCCCCTCTTCCTTTATCTGTGAGTGTGTGTGAGTGTGAGTGTGTGTGAGTACATGTGTGAGTGGGTGAGTGAGAGTGAGTATATATGTGTGACTGTTAGTGTGTGTGCCAGTGTATGTGACGTGTGTGTATGAATGTGTGAGTACAAGTGTGTGTGAGTGCATGTGTGTGAGTGTAAGTGGGTGAGTAGGAGTGTGTGACTGTGTGTGAGTACATGTGTGTGTGAGTGGATGAGTGTGAGTGTGTGTGAGTATATTGTGTGTGTGTATGACTGTGAGTGTGAATGTATGTGACTTGTGCAAGTACATTGTGTCAGTGTATATGAATGTGTGAGTACAAGTGTGTGAGAGTGTATGTGAGTGTGTGACTGTGTGTGAGTACGTGCATGAGTGGATTCGTATGAGTGTGAGTATATGGGTGTGACTGTGTATGAGTGTATATGTGTTTGAGTGTGTGTGTATGAGTAATGTGTGTGAGTACGTGTGTAAGTATAAGTGGGTGAGTGTGTGAATATATACGTGTAAGTGTGAGTGTATGTGACTGTGTGTGAGTGAGTGTATATGACTATGTGAGTATACTGTATGAGTGTATATGAATGTGAGTACATGTGTGTGAGTGAATGTGTATAAGTATATGTGTGTGATTGTGTGACTGTGTGAGTGTGAGTGTATGTGACTGTGTGTGAGTATATGTGTGTGTGTATGATGAATGTGTGTGAGTACATGTGTGTGAGTGTAAGTGGGTGAGTGTGTGAGTATGAGTATGTGTGTGTGTATAGGAGTTGTGTGAGTGTGACTGTGTGTGAGTATGATTGTGTGTTTGTCAGTATGTGTCTGTGAGTTCATGTGTGTGTGAGGAGAATCTTCCTGTGTCTATGCACACATGGGTACACGTATGCAGATCTACACATGCACATTCACATCTGTGTCTGCACGCACACATACATGTAAGCCAGGCACTGAGATTTTGGAGGAGTGAGGGGTGGGCACTTTGGGGGCAAAGGCCGGCAGTGATGGTCGGGTCAGTGCATCCTTCTGGTTGGAGGGCCTTCCCCGGGCACTTGAGGCTGGTCCAGCACACACTGCCCTGCAGGGCTCTCGACCCCTGTCTACAGGAGCCGTGCAGCTGCAGGACCCAGCAGCCTTGTGCCAGGACATGGAAAGGAACGTGGGCTTCCAAGGGGGCGGCGCCTAAAGGAGGCATAAAGGTCTGCATGCTTCCCCTCTGCCCCACCTTCTCCCCAGGCTTCCCGGTCAGTGTGATGGGAAAGGAGAGGGGGGCAGCCTCCAGCAGGTCAGGGAAAGGAGGTTCAGAGAGGGACAGAGGCGTGCCCGAGGCCACATAGAGCTAAGAAGGCAAGCCGCAACTTCATTGGTCCCTGTTGGAGGAGCGGCTGCACCATCCCCAAGCCCGATGCAGAGCCCAGACGTGTCTACATGGCACTAACCCAGCCCCAAGAAGTCCCCTTAGGAGCCAACCTGCCCATCTTCAAAGGGGCTCCAGGAGCCAGCCACAGTCAGCGCTTCCCACCACTGCCATCTGCCGACCAAAGCTGCAGCTGCAGCAGTGACCCTGAGGGCTGCTGTCCAGGGGCTGAGGGGGCACACAGCAGGGGGCTTGTGGTCCCCACAGCCAGCAGGCCATGGCAGGGGCAGCCCCGGGCTGGATGGGACCTGCCCACACTCTCCGCTTGGCTGAATCTCAGTTTCCTTATCTGCTCCCCGGCTGCCCACGAAAGCGTCACAGAAAGGCAAAGGTTGTGACCGACAAGGAAACGCTCGGAATGCCTCAGGAGCTGCCGGAGGGGAGGGGGCGCTGGGGACCCAGAGGGGCAGAGGCACTGGGAGATGGGAGGCACAGGGCCCATCAGAGACAGCTGCCGATGGGAAACGGCAGCCTGGGACCCCAAGCTCTGCACACAGCTCGTGCCGTAAGCGGGCCCCTTATCCCTCCCTCTCATTATCCCAGGACCCCAAAGCACCCTGGGCCCCTCAGAAGATGTGACCAACGAAGGGGCCTCAAGGAATGCGGGGAAAGGCCTGGCCTTGGGATCAGGGGCTGGCATGTCAGCCCTGGCACCAGCTGCCAACGGGACCTCTGGGCTTCAGTTTCCTCCGCTGTTGTCTCTGCCTTGCCGTCTCCCACTCTCAGCTGAGATGAAGCTGGTGAAGGGATGAAGCCTGGACCATGGGAGCCGCGCCCCCCCCCCCAATGCCTTGGGGAGCTCAAGCACACCTGTGTTTGTCTCTATTTACCAAAATGAATAAAAGGCTGGTTTTCTTCTCGGGGCTGGCGGGCCTCATTTGCAATG
Source organism: Petaurus breviceps papuanus (assembly GCF_028583685.1). Classification (NCBI taxonomy): domain Eukaryota; kingdom Metazoa; phylum Chordata; class Mammalia; order Diprotodontia; family Petauridae; genus Petaurus; species Petaurus breviceps. The sequence goes on along the minus strand of NW_027186917.1, from coordinate 50,544 downwards.
TAAATACGACCAAGGCCCTGGAGACTGGCCCCATCTTCTCTTTAGAAAATTGGGGCTGGAGAAAGCGATCTAACAGGCAGCCTCATTGCTAATTGCCAGAATTAAGAGAGAGCCAGGCCAGGGCCCGGGCAAGGAAGGCGGGCAGGGCTTCAGAGGGTGGCCAGGCGGGCTGGGGCATCTCCCCAGGATGGGAGCTCCTGCAGAGCAGAGCAGGGAATAGCCAGCTTTTCTTTGGGCCCCAGAGCTGAGCACACAATTCGTGTTTAATGCAAGTCTTTCTTCTCTCCCTCATTCCGTCCTTCCTTTCCTCCTTTTCTCCCTCCCTCCCTCCCTCTCTTCCTTCCTTCCTCCCTCCTTCCTCCCTTCCTTCCTTCCTTTCCTCCTTCCTTCCTCCCTTCCTTCCTTCCTCCCTCCCTTCCTTTCTCCCTCTCTTCCTCCCTTCCTCTCTTCCTTCCTCAGAGGGCTCAGCAAAGGCAGTGGGCCATCGGCTATGCAAGTTCCCCATCAGAGACATAAGGATGTTTCTCCCCAGGTGTCTGTGACTCTTTAGATCTAGTGAAAGAACAAGGGTGAGGAGTCAAGGCCTGGGTGTGGGGACAAGAGCCTGGGCCTCTGCCCAATTCCCCTCTAGGGTCAGGCTCACACAGGGCCTGGCACTGAGCTGGGGCACAGGAAGGACCAGCTGGCTGAGGAGTCATCCAGCAGTGTCAGAAAGGCTCAGGCCAGAAGGCCAGGAGAGGCTGTCCTCACCAGGGAGACCTTGGGTGTGTCTGGGAAAGTGGAAATGGGAGGAGCAGATTCTTGCTTCCTTCCTCCATGGCAGAAAGACTAAGAGCTGAGAGAAGAGGGGCGTCTGTGTGTGATGGGTGGTCTGCCAAGCTTCCTGCTGCCAGGGGCGGAGAAGGCTTCCCTTCCATCTCTGTCATCTCTCCATTTTGATTAATCACTTAAAAACCCCTTCCAATGGTAAAGAATTGGCCACCAAGGAGATGCCCATCCACTGGGGCATGGCTGAACAGGCTGTGGGATATGAATGTCATGGAATACTACTGTGCTATGAGAAGTGAGGAGCAGATGGCCTTCAGAATAACCTGGAGAGGCTTCCACAAACTGATGCTGAGGGAGGGGAGCGGCACCAGAAGAGATCTCTACACAATCGCAGACACAACGTGTGTGACGACCAGCTTGGACAGACTGGGCTCCTCCCAGCAACGTAAGACAGTAAGACGACACCCAAAGAAATGTCCACACCCAGAGAAAGATCCGCAGGGTCTGAAGGCAGACTGAAGCTTGCCCTGCTTCTTTTTCTTGTCTTGTTTTGGTTCCTCATTCCATCAGTTATACTCCTTCTGTACAGCCTGACTAATGATTAGTGTGAAGATATTTGTAGACCCTTCGAGTGCAGGCCGCCATGATGGGGGGAAGGAGAGGGAGGGGGAGAATCTGAAACTCAATGGATTGTAGAAGAATGTTCTAAACTAAAAGTAGATCAATAAACAAACAAACAAAAAATCCCTTCCGAGCATCCAGAGCCTCTGAGCTCCTTCTCCCTGATTTCAAGGCCCCTCCATCCCAACTCTGCTGCTGGCTGGCAGAGCTCTCTGGGGCATGTGGCCAGTGTCCTCCAGTGTGGCCTTGCTGGGGAGTCTGACTGCTCAGGAAGTGGGCAGGGCTCTGATCAAAGGCTTCCCATCCTCCACTGTTACAGGAAAACCTTTCGGTAACCCATTGGACTCTTCCTCTGATGATTCAGAAGGCGCTTTCAGCACCTTTACAGGTCCTCGGGGACCAGACTCAAAAGCCATGACTTATTTACCCTTGAAGCGGGCCCTCCTCAGTTTAGCTCTTTTTGCAGGGTCTTCCAGAGACTATGGTCATCTCTTCACTAAGGTGAGTGGTCAGAAAAGGACAATGGTGGAGGGAATTTGAAAACACCACCCTCCCCAAGGCATTTGGACAAACAGCTCTCGAATGAAAGGCAAACTATTACCAACCATATGAAAGAATGCTCCAAATTCCTAATAATAATAAAAAGGCAAATGGAAATATCCCTGAGGTTCTCACTCACATTCAACCAATTGGTCAAGATAATGAAATACAGGAATAATCCATGCTGGAGTGGGTATAGAGAGACAGGCATACTCATACATTGTTGGTGGAGCTATAAAACAGCCTATCCTGTTCTGGAAAGAAGTTTGGAATTATGTACATTAAGAGACTGAGACATCCATACCCTGTACCCTTCCCAGAGATTCCACTGCTAGGCATTTACATGACAAAAAGAAAGAATCCAGACACCCAGATATTTATAGCAACACTTTCGGAAGATTGATGGATTGGGTACCATGTGTCCAAACCAATAGCCTAGCTAGACTTTGGGAGAGCTGGAGCAGGAAGAAAAGGGCCTTGCTCCTGTGGTGAGTTCAGAGGCTGTCGGGGAGGCCAGATTCCATGCTCTGGTATGGCCCTTTCCCTTCAGTCAGTCAGAGCACAGCTGGGAGGGAGTGGAACATTTTAGACAGGACATTAATTAGCTAGAGAGTGACCAATGCAGGGACCAGTTGAAGGAACTGAGTGTGCTGAGCCTGAAGATGAGGAAACCCCAGGTGGGCCAACGATGCTGCATCCAGTTATCTGAAGGCTGCCTCATACAGCAGTCTCAGCCTTGCTGCTTGGCCCCAGAGGGCAGCCCCAGGAGCCATGGGGGGAGAGGTGCACAGACCATAAACATCCTAACCAATGGGGCTGCCCCAAGCAGAGAGGGGAGGCAGCAGGCTCCCCTCCCAGGGATGGCCCCCTACACCCACGTGGGCATTCTAGCCGGCCCTAGATCCTGTGACTGCCCTGAAGTCAAACCAGCACCAGCCGTCAGGGGCCAGTCCAACCTGATGGAGGTCAGAGAGGAGAGCAGTGGGCTGGAGGAGGAAGAAGAACAATGTCTTCATCCCTGTGCAACTGCCCTCTGCGCGGGCAAGAGTTCTACAGAAGACAGGGGAAGGGGCTGTTTGCTTCCTGGAGAGCTTGGGGACCATGGGCACCTGGCCTATGGACCTGGAACTGGAAAAGGCCTAGCTCTTCCTGGGTCCCTCAACTGGGGGCACAGTCACCCTGAGGCATAGGGCCACCCGCAGCCCCTATTGAGGCTGACCCACAAGGAGAGTCCTCCCAGACCCCTGGGGGGTAAAGCAGGAGCAGGGATTGTATCTGAGGGGTGGGATCTCATCCAACCCCCCATCCTGGCACTGGGGTGCCCAGCTACTGGGGAGGAGGCTGAGATGACCAGACCACCCAAGCTCAGGAGCTCTATGCTGGAGTGCTGGGGAGGGGGAGGCAATCTTTACTAGATACGGAGACCAGCCTTTAAACAAACAAATCCTTCCTCCCTTCTTCCCTCCCTCCCCCCC